>NC_081416.1:150890661-151000857 GCF_949786415.1 Peromyscus eremicus
AAACTAAAAATGAACCAAATTGACAAGCATTCATTTCAGATAAATTTTCTTATTTTAGAAAATACTTTTAATATGAAGTTGAATATTTCTTTTTCTGCTCATTCTTCACCCTCACATAGAGAAAAAATAGTCAACCTTAAGTTAATTTCTTTATTAAAAAGGACTACTAAGCAAACAAGAAGGAGTACTAAACCCTTGAATATATATCCAAATTCAAAGATTAATTTATAAATATGCAATTGGTGAGTCATATTACCTTAAAATTCTTCTGTGACACAAATTCATTAAAATGTTCTTAGATAACTATCTTGTTTCACGTTGTGAAATGCATTCGGTCTATGGAAAAACACTGAAAGCACACCTTAGAAGAACTTAGAAACACCAGGATTGTGAAAGTCAGTCGGCAAGCACTAAAAACCTGCACATGGGTCTGAGGAGGCCTGACAGTGACGTCACTTAATGTAAACAACGAAGAAGGAAAGAGACTTCACAGCTGAATCAAATAGAACAAGAGTCTAGCTTTTCAGGAGCTGGAGAGGTAGATGGCTCGGAAGTATGAGCACCTCTGTTCCTGCAAAGCACATGGGTTCGGCTCCCAGCATCAACACTTAGCACATCAAGATGGTCAGTAATTCCAGCTTCCGGTCATCTGCCTGCCTCTAAGGGCTTCTGCACTTATGCCCTGCACAGAAACTCCTGTAGGCACACACACTTAAAAACAGTCCCTAAATTCCTCTTTTAAAAGAATCTAGCTTTTAGACAAAAGCAAGGAAAAGGGACGTCAGCCCCTCTGAGTTGAAGCACAGGAGCTCTGGCAAGCAGAAGAGAGTGAGTGTGGCCCAGGAACTTTCCAGGCCTGTGACTGGTTACTTAGCAGCAGGATTTACCTCCTTCTACACAGTGTGAAAGACTTTAGGAGGATAGGAAGGGAAAGGAATTTGGTTTACAAACCATGTTCCTAGTTGTTATGCCCCCCCCCCCCAGAGGAACACATGGACTTAGAGGCAAACACAACTGTCCACATCACTTTGTGTTCTTGTCTTCCTTCCTCACAATGGCCCTGTCTGATGAGAATCTGGACACTTCATTTGCTCATGAAGGAAACAAGCATAGAGTTAGCTGAGTTACTTTCCACAACACCACCAAAGAGTAAGAGAAGGAGCAAGTGTGACCCTAGGAGGTCTGATTTCAAAATGATGCTTTTTGCTAAGCATACTGCTCCGATTAACTTAATTGTGTGGTCTGTTTTTGCTGTTGTGATTGTTTTGAAACAGAGTCTCAGTATGTAGATCAGGCTGGCCTTGAACTCACAGTGGTCCTTCTGCTTCTGCTGCCTGAGTGTGGGATTAAGGGCTTGTGTCACCATTCCCAGTTTATATAGACTTCTTTGAAATGTATGTCCTGTGTGTGTGCGTGTGCGTGTGCGTGTGCGTGTGCGTGTGCGTGTGCGTGTGTGTGTGTGTGTGTGTGTGTGTGTGTGTGTGTGTGCGCGTGTTCTTGAGTGAAGATGCATATATACCGCAGTGTGGGCATCATCAGAGGACAGCCTTGGGAGTCAGTCCTCACACTCTACATCATTTGGAATAGGATCTCTTGGTTGTTACGTCTGTTCATTAGCTATGAGGCATTCTCTTGTCTCAACTTCTTGACTCACAACAGGCAAGATGACATTTCTGAGTCCCACTGCTTGGTTTTCCGGGTTCAGGAGATTGGAACTCAGGCATTCATGTTTGCACTTTAACTCAGCAACTACACCAAGCAAAGTCTTTTTTCACCAGGAATACCCTAGATTCCAATCCAGGCCTGGCAACCTGAAGTCACCTAGGGAAAGTAGTTCAGCCTCCTAGAATTGACAGGACATTAGAACAACAGCCTGCTACTTTAAAAGTTAAAAAATAGGCCGGGCAGTGGTGATGCACGCCTTTAATCCCAACACTTGGGAGGCAGAGCCGGGCGGATCTCTGTGAGTTCAAGACCAGCCTGGTCTACAGAGTGAAACCCAGAACAAGCACCAAAACTACACAGAGAAACCCTGTCTTGAAAAACCAAAAAAAAAAAAAAAAGAGTTAAACAGAAAAATAAACAACAGGTTAGAAGGCCTTGAGGCAGAGAAGACTCAAAGAGCAAAGATTTGTTATTGCTTACACACCAGGTCATTGGTACATGTTTGTTAGGGTCTTTGCACAAATGTATTAATTGCTCATTTCATAAAAACATATCCTCTATCCAAAACATTCTACTGTACCACACACATAGCTTGAACAAGCACATACCCTGGCTGCATTCTCCCAGACACAAATGTGGGAGGGGATGGAGATAAAAAGAACTGATTGGTTAAGTCTTATATAAAAAAAAAAAAAATGTTGTTAAGCACTTTAGGAACATCTGTCAAAGAAGACCAACTCGAAATCAAAGTGTGTGTGTGTGTGTGTGTGTGAGCGTGTGTGTGTGTGTGTGTGTGTGTGTGTGTGTGTGAGCATGTGTGTGTGTGTGTGTGTGTGTGTGTGAAAGAGAGAGAGAGAGAGAATTAAAGAATAAATGAATTAAGACAGTAAGACAGGTGGAGGGTTACAGAGCACTATCCACTTTCAAATATCATTATTTATTTCCTGTCATGTATGTTTGAGGGACTGTTGGGCATAGATTAAGAGACTAATGGATCTCAATCAATGCAGTGTTACTTAATGGGAAATAGTATTCCCACTACATTTGTCCCATGCACTTAAGCATCTAGAACTTCAGTATGACATGAAATCACTGTGCATTTTGCAGTCATTGAAAATAACATTACCCAATTAGGGTAAAGTTGTTATGGAAAGAACAGGTTGAGGAATGATAATTTTCTGAACAGCATTGTCCTCTTCTGTAACATGGTCATTTAATCTTCATGGTACTCCCTGGCCTGGAACGTTAATGTTTGCATTTACAGGTACAAAAAGTGAGGCCTAGAAATGTCAGTGATGACCACCCACCCAAGGGCGTCCTCTGTAGGAAACTAGTTTGCATTTGAATTCCTTCACTGTAACTACTGAATTGATGTTCTTCTAAAAAAGATTTATTTATCTCTGTTTATTTACCTACGTGGGCTAGAAATGGTGTCAGATCCCCTGAAACCGGAGTTACCGTGTTTGTCAGCACCAACGTGGATGCTGGGTACTGAACTCAGACGCTCTGGAAGAACAGCAAGTGCTCTTGTGTTCTCCACTGACTTGTGTCTCCAGCTCCATATTTAATTGGCACAATGTCAGGTCGTATAAATGTCTCAAGCAAAGCATGCTTGCTGTTTGGCCATTCTGACTAGCAGCATAGGCAAAATCAGGCTGAAAATTTTGGTTCTTGGTTCTCTTTTACTCTAGGTTAGTTTTGTATCTTGAAGACTGCTCAGTCAGTAAAGAGCTTGCTGCTTGCAACAGGACCTGTGTTTGATCCCCAGAACCCATGTAAAAATGCTAGGTGTGGTGGTAGGCTCTTGTAAACCCAGCACCGGAGAGGCAGAGACAGGTGGATTCCTAAAGCCTGCTTGTTGGCCATCTGGCTAGCCTACACAATGAGTTCTAGGCTGTTGCTGTCTCATGAAACAGGGATAGCTCCTGCAGAATGACACCCCAGGTTGTTCTCTGGCTTCATATCAATGTACATCTGCATGCACAGGCACTCACAGGCACACAAACACACACAGACATGACATCTTTCATTCCAGCGTGTGTTTCTGTTTTCCCTTGTTTCTGCCCTCTGTGAAGAAAGAAAGGCCCATACTGTGGGCCTTCCTTCCATACATGGACCCCCCTTTTGTGGTGACTGGGGTTACTCAATACTGTTAAACCAGTGACTCTCAGGGCAGGACTAGCAAGATCACTGGGATTCTGAGAAATGCAGTTCTCAGGTCCAAACATTCCCACGGCACCTGAAACTGAGCCTCAGAATTTACTTTAGCAAGTCCTTCCCCCATCATCACGCTGGCCAGCGTGTAGACGCCACCGTGCTAAACTGTTCTTGGCATGGAACTTCTTTTCCCAGTCAGCTCTACACCTGCCATTTCTTTACAGAAATCTAGACTTTCTTTACAAAAATCAGTCAACTGCATTCATAATGATCTGCTCTGACTGATAGTGACGTCAAGATGTCCTTAGAACTTCATCAGGGACAGCTCTGTATGCGTGTGTGTGGTGGTGGTGGTGGTGGTGGTGGGAATATGCTAGACTTCGATTCTCACTCCCCTCTGCTGCTACCACCTACCTCTCAATAAGGCTGTTGTTTGTCAAAGGCTTTGTTAACTTCTTCTCTGCTTCTGGCACTTGGGGTATTAGCACATCACTGCTGCTCTGATGATAGAATTGAGTTTAGTGACAGGATGTCTGGATTCTACAAACAGACCCAGCAAGTATAAGTCATCATTCTCAGCTTTCTGTCATTATGACCTGGGGAGCTGCTAAGGCTCTCTGTGTGCTAGCTGTACCGTTTGTGCCAGAGGGCCAGCAGTAGCAGCTTCCTTTTAAAAAAAAAAAATCCTGTTTATTTGCGGAGGAGTGTGCCACGGTGCACATGTGAAAATCAGAGCACAACTTGGGGAAGTTAGTTCTCTCTTCCTAACATGTGAGTCTCAGGAGTCAAAAGACAGGTCATCAGTCTTGGCAGCAAGTGCCTTTACCCTCTGACCTGTCTCTATGGCCCCAGGAGTAGCTTTTGAATGCCACTGTCAATGGGTTAAAGTGAGAATCGAGAGCTGATTCACATATTTCTTTCCATAATTGACTGGCTCACGTTGGTGGATACATTTTTGTGCGCCAGACACCTGACGTTCATTTTGAACAACCTTACATCAGCACACGTAGTTCCATGCTTGCCTTCTACAAGCTAATACTCCTCAAGTGCTTAGGATGCACTCAATACCCTTCTGTGTGCACTGCGTATAGTCACAAATCTACAGCACTGAGCCTGTTAACACTCATGTTTTGAAGACAGTGAATGAATCACAGAACCTTGCACAAGCTGCTTTAGGTCTCTCTCTTGCTGACAATGCAAAGGTGACTTTTGAACCCAGACCCTGTTGGGTTGTTAACCATGGCACGGTGCTGATCTTTTTATTTTAATCACCAAATGGTTCCTTTTTATCTATTAACCTGTGATTGTTGAGTACATATTAATTTCATATACACATGGTTATTGCTATGAATCTCCACACAAGCATCCAATGTGCTTTGATGATCTTCGGAGTGCCTTTTACCTCTGCCTTCCGCTGCTCTTCCTCCTCACAGTTCTTGTTATACTACTGACTCTTCTGTACCTTTTATTTGGTCATAGTTGTTTGAGGATTTTGTACAGTGTACTTTGATCATATTGTCCTCTTCCCCTAACTTCTTCCCAGATCCATTTTCTCTTCCACACCTAAAGACACACCAGAAGAGAACCAGCTTTGTGTTCTTTTTCTCCCAAACCATCAAGTCTAACTTGTACTGCCCATACACTCATAGGTATTTCCTTCCACCGGGAGTGTGGTCAACCCAGCAGGGGATCCATCTTTAAAGAAAACTGACTCTCCCTGTCCAGCAGCTACTAAGTGCCAATAGTTCCTCAGTTAAGGGTGGGACTTCACGCCCAACCCTACCTCCCATACTAGGATTTTGTCTGTCTTGAGCTTGCAAAGGTTTTGTGCATGTTGTCCCAATGGCTATGTGCAACTACCCTGTTGTTTTTTGTTTTTGAAAAACATGGTTTCCTTGTAGTCATCCACTATAACAAATCTTCTAAAATTTTGTTTCCACATAGTTGAAAACCTGTAGAAGTTGCTTGCTTCTCCATGTCTGCCTTATTTCTCTTAATGTCTTCTATTTTCATCCAATTTCCTACAAGTGAGATGATTTTGCTTTTCCTAGGGCTGAGTCACAGTCCATTGTGCACATACCGTCTTTTCTTTGACCTTGCTTTTGTCAGTGGGCATGTGGACTAATTCTGAAGCTCGGCTATCTTGCATAGTTATGATAAACACATAAATAAGTGTTTGCAGGTGTAGCTTAAGTTTTCCTGCCTGGCCCACATTCAGGACAAATCTCTCTCACCTGCCACTCCCACAGCTGCTCAGACCCGACCAAGTAAACACAGAGACATATTGCTTACAAACTGTATGGCCATGGTAGGCTTCTTTCTAACTGTTCTTACAGCTTAAATTAATCCATTTCTATTAATCTATACCTTGCCACATAGCTCGTGGCTTACCAGCATCTTCACATGCTGTTTCTCATCATGGCAGCTGGCAGTGTCTCTCTGACTCAGCCTTTCACTTCCAAGCTTTATTCTCCTCCTTGCCCCGCCTATACTTCCTGCCTAGCCAACGGCCAATCAGTGTTTTATTGATTAATTAGCAACACATTTGCCATACATCCCACAGCACTTCCCCCCCCCTTTTTTTTTTTTTCCAAAAAGGAATGTTTTAACCTTAACAAAGTAAAATTACATATCATTTGGGAATTTGGGTGTAGCTTCTCTTACTACTTCCTGCTGGAGGGGGGCGCTGTATCTTATGGGGATACAAAGAAAATTTTAGAATTATGGAATAGTCCATGAGGCTGTATCTTCTGAGCCAGATGCCTTCAAACCATTCTGGATGTTGGATCATCTGGGCCATGGTGTCATCGGAGATCTTTCAGGGGGTCTTGGCTGGTCAAACCTGATGTATCTTAATCTTGAACAAATCCATAGCCTCTGGCTTTCTGTGGAAACAAAAGAGACTCTTTTCCAAAGCAACATATCCTTACATCCAAATTTTGAAGTCAAGGTATCTTTAAAATATACATTTTGCCATAACTCAACAGCTTTTACAATCAAATGTTTTTCTGCAGTTAAAAATCCCAAAGACAACACAATCCAGATTCTCTGTGTAATATTCATTTTTACGTGGCTTATTTTCTATATTAATTTTACTGTCTCTTTAAAGACGTTATTTTTTAAAACTATGTATTTGTTTCTATAACTGTATATATCACCTTTTTCGTCTCTTTTAAGCCTACATATATTTTACACACACTGTAAACTATTACATCTGAATCTGTCCTATTGTGAATCTATTGCTTTAAACTGCAGCAGCTGTGGCTGCTGGCTCTGCCCACCTCAGCTTCCCAACATGGCCATGGTATTCCACCAGCTCTGGGAGCTATCGTGGGTCTATGCTTTTATCCAAGCAGCGTGTAGCCCAGAAACCTCTTTTTCTGTTTTGTACTAGCAAAGGCTAAATCTACCACGCAGCTTAATGTGCCATTTGCAGAGGCCTCATTCCCGCCATACTGCAGGTTGAGCGCACACACTAGGAACTCACAAGTAGCTCAAACTGGCAGCTGCCGCTCATTTGAGAGAGACAATTAGGAAGCTGGTTTTAGCTCCGTTTTAGAATCTTTTTTCTGAGTTTTTAGGTGGAAACTCTTGCCAACACGTTGGACGCCATTTGTAGCTTAAGTTTTCCTGCCTGGCCCACATTCAGGACAAATCTCTCTCACCTGCCACTCCCACAGCTGCTCAGACCCGACCAAGTAAACACAGAGACATATTGCTTACAAACTTTATGGCCATGGTAGGCTTCTTTCTAACTGTTCTTACAGCTTAAATTAATCCATTTCTATTAATCTATACCTTGCCACATAGCTCGTGGCTTACCAGCATCTTCACATGCTGTTTCTCATCATGGCAGCTGGCAGTGTCTCTCTGACTCAGCCTTTCACTTCCAAGCTTTATTCTCCTCCTTGCCCCGCCTATACTTCCTGCCTAGCCAACGGCCAATCAGTGTTTTATTGATTAATTAGCAACACATTTGCCATACATCCCACAGCACGCAGGAGTCACCTTTGCATGCTGCCATCATTTCCTTCACGTCTATGGCCAGGAGTGGCATAAGGTTCAATTCTAGTGATAGGCAATGAATCAGAAGCTGGAGAGGTTATCAGCTTGCCTGTCATACGGTTATTAAGTGACAAAGACAGCATATTGCAAACATTTATTTGCTTTATGTATGCCAGCCTTAATCTCCTACCCCCACTATCCGTGGATTTGGCCATTTGCTTCTGTGATATGAAAATACGATCATTTTGACCTTCTGGGACATAGATCTCCAACCCTTCAATTTTAGTAAGCTGTACACTCATTTCACCTTAGGGTCTTAGTCACTCATCCGGTATGATCATTACAAACTCTGTCACTTGTATGATGTGACAGCCTTGGCCACACCTCCAGCCTCCTGTCCTATCCATGCTCTTCAATCCTCTTCACTCATCATCTCCTCTGTTTTTCTTGGTTCCCTAATACCCTGTACCACATGTTCAGCCATCTTCAACAATGCCATGTTTTCTGGTCCAGCCATGTGTCCTATAGTGACATTTCAGTCAAAGATGGACTACCTACTGTTTGATTATATTGCTAGAGCTGTGGCCATTCTTCATCTGTGTAGATGTGTTCTCTGTACAATGATAACGCCAATTCATGCAATTCTTAGATGGCATCTGTTAAGCCAGGTAGGTACTTTATAGTACATATACAATACATAATACCATATTGCGGTTGTCCATAATACAACCACTTCCAGTTTTGAGCCCTTATGCTTCATGCCTTTCTTTCGTAATTTCTTTCTTCTTTGTTGTATTCATCTCCAAGACTCAGCAAGAAGACTTTTCTGTGAAAGCTTAGCTTCCTGGTCACCCTCAATAGAGTATGTTTTCCTCTTGTGTTTGTTAGACTTTGACAATTACTGCTTCTGGATTTTTTGTTTTTCTCCTTCCCTCTCCTGGTGCACTATGGTCTTCACTCATGCTCCTTAAATATCAGTAATATCCTTAACAAAAGAGCAAGGGCCTCCGTTCAAATTTCAGCTCCACTACTTGCTGTCTTCTTGACCAGTCTTTCTGAGGCACTTTCCTTATTTGTAAAATGAGATGAAAAGGAAATCTAACTCAGGCAGTTAGTTCCTCAGAAGATTAGCTGAGTTCATAGAGTTGGAGGCAGTATAGCCAGTGCTCTGAAAATCTTCCTTCCCTATCTGAGCACAATACACTGCTCTATATCCAGCCAAAGGGTTTGAAGCAGTGTATACAGGTGA
This sequence comes from Peromyscus eremicus, assembly GCF_949786415.1. Lineage (NCBI taxonomy): Eukaryota > Metazoa > Chordata > Mammalia > Rodentia > Cricetidae > Peromyscus > Peromyscus eremicus. The sequence goes on from NC_081416.1 coordinate 150,899,738, forward strand.
ACTGTGAGTAGAAAAGCCTCATCAGTCTTGGTAGAATGAAAGCATAAAAACTTTCCACACAGGGTAAGAATCCTGCTGCTTCAAAATTGAATTACTTTGATACTCATTTGCATAGCAATTATCTAAAATTAAATAAGATCCTAATCTCATTTACCTTCAAAAAGTTTGATACACTTTATCCTAATCAGTCAGAATGAAGTTGACATACTTTCCGAAGCAACGGCAATGATTAGAACAACAGTTGGGGGATGTATAACTTAGACGCATTCGGAGAATGTCATGTGGTTAGAGAATTAGAAACCCTAGAGGCTGAAGGTGGACCCTGCAGTGAAGGACATGTGCAAGGACTGTGTTTCTAGGTATAATATGGGTGAATTAATACCTGTGCTGACCAGACCGTTAGTGGTTGTGGAATTACAGCCTGTGAGTTCTTACCATGGTTTCCCTCAAATAAGCTTTTATTAAATTTATCTCTGATTGTGGTTGGCATTCAGCAAACAGTTCATAACTGATTCCACTTTGGGGCTGATTTTGTCCCCTAAGTGACGTTTGGTAATTGCTGCCAACATTTTCTGTTGGGGTTGGTTGGGAGGGAGTATGCCATTGGTATCTGTTGGGTGAAGTTCAAGGATGTAACCAAACATCACTTCCTGCATAAGCCAGCATCTTACAACTGAGGATTATCCTTATAGAATGCCAGTAGTTCAGAAGCTGAAACCCAAAACTAGTGAAAGGTATAAAATTTCACCTCTTTCCCACTAATTTAATGACAGCGCCATTTTAAAACTCTTCCCAACAGAAAGAAGGTCGTGGCAGGAAGTTATTTTCATAGAAAGTAAATTTAATCCAAATTATCCCCAAAATAGCTACAAGAAGACAAATGCGCTAGACAAACCAAAATAAAATTGTCTACCCCTCCCCAGTCTTAGCATGCCATATCATCTTTGACTCCACATGGAGCATGGAGCAGCCGTGGCAGAGCAAAGAGGGCACAGAGTGTTTGCATGAGGTGGGACAACAAATCTTCAGTTGCGGGGAGGGGGAGATGTGGCTGCAGATTTTCAAGAACATTATCTGCCCCGGTCGTTGACTGACAGTAAGAGAGCGGCTCTTCTGCAGGCTTTTGTGAACTCATTTATCAAATTTCAGTAGCAGGTTAATAATCATCACAGCTCCTTCAGAAGTTCAGGTTGTTAAGTGTTATACTAAACACATCTTCGGAAAAATGTAACACCTATGAGGCAGCCAATCCAGACTGAACTGAAAGGTCAAAGTGTGACTTGGTTAACACTTGGGGTTAGGGCCTGGGGAAGAATGTGTTCCTCAAAATTCTCTGCAAGTGACCAGTTCTGACATTCTCACTGAGAATGTGTTTTTATTCTTCAGTATGAGAATTATGAAAGCTTTCAAAAATGGCTAAATTAAATGAGAATTTTACTTGCAAAAATGAAAAAATAACTTGAACATTTTTACTTCTAATTCTTTCTTAAGTTGTTGTGGATAAATAGTCCTGTCAGTGTACCTGAGACAGAATCTGTTCACCTCTGTGTCCCACAATAAAGAAAAAGGAGAAAAACAAAAAAAGAGACTTGACATTGGTATATTAAGATAAACACCTGCTGTGAGATCTAACCTTGACATGTCTGGAGTATTAAACCATAATTGGCTTTGGCCCATTCTTGTGTTTCATGCACATCAAATAATGTATAACTTTCAGGTGATTCAAGGATCCATCTATGACAGCAAGGCGATCTATATAAGAATTATTTTATCCTTTTAGGAGAACATCTACTTTAAAACTGGTTGTAGTGTTTCTTAAGCGCTTAAGTTAACCTGGGGAGTTTCAAGCTGTCTGAGTCATGCTCAGTCACACTTGTTCCCATCTCTGTCTTCCAGGGTCTTTGGGGCTGCAATACTGCTCACCTCTACCCTCAACATGCTAATCCCGTCAGCAGCCAGAGTGCATTATGGATGTGTCATCTTCGTTAGGATATTGCAGGGGCTTGTGGAGGTAGGAACTACAGGGCAGCACCATTTCAGCTCTGGAAGAAGCTGAAAGCTGCAAGTTTATCTTTGTCTTCATAGATAAATAGATATTAACTGAACTGCATAGTGTTAAAATAAAAATGGAAGTGTTGGGAATGTTAGGTGATCAGATCTGGTGCTCAAGCCCAGAGCTCCATGCATGTATGCTAAACAGACAAGTGTTCCCCTACCACGGAGCTACATCCCTAGGACTTGAAAGTACTTTTGAAAGACTAATTTTTCAATTATTTTTTGTTATGTGTAGGTAGGTGTGCATGTCTGCATGTGGGTATGAACACCTGAAGGCAGGTACCAGCGGAGGCCAGAGGCACTGGATTCCCTGGAGCTGGAGTCATATAGTCTGTTGTGGATAGAGGCAGGGAACCAAACTCAGTTCAACTTGACTGCTGAGCCATCTCTCCAGCCCCCTCGAGAATTTTATCCTAAATCTCTGCTTTCATTTAATATGCTGAAGTGTTTTGTTTAGCATATTCTTAGTCATGTAACTATACAATTGCTTCTTGATGTAGTATACTGAAGACTCCGAAGGAATGTCATTTAAAAACCCAAGTTTGACCAATGACCTGTCCCTTCTCTACATGGAGTGTGATGGAAATAGACAAATAAGATAAATATAAAAACACCAAGAGGATTCTTCTTTCTTCCAAAATGGAAAAAATAAGATAGAATCAAAATTATAGAAAGGTAGTTATTGTTAATGTTAATTTCTAGAAGGCTAAACTCCTATTTACGGTCCTTATATTTGGGGATCAGTCAATGTAGTGCCTCACAAAAGGTGTCCAAATTTCACAAAGTGTTTAGAATCTCAGGAAAACCAATTGGTAGACAGTCTTATCTTCTGCTCTAATAAGAAGAAAGCTAGGGTGAGAGAAAAGCCTGATGGATGGGGGCATCTGAAGAGGCTGTGTGCGGTCATGCCTGGGTAAAATGTCTCAAATGGAATTTCATGAGTTTGGTAAGAGTCTGTTGGTACCGGCTCCTCCCCCACCCCCAACCCGTACCATTTGATTAGAATCAGGCTGGGGGCGGGGGATGTGCTAATTTCCAAGTGGCCTTGCATCCTAAGTGCCGGTGTTTGTTTTCCCACCACAGGGTGTCACCTATCCAGCCTGTCACGGGATATGGAGCAAGTGGGCCCCTCCTTTGGAGAGGAGTAGGTTGGCTACCACCTCCTTTTGTGGTGAGCATTATGTAGCTGTGGTGGGTTAGCAGGAAAAATGTGGATAATGATTCAAAATTTGATAAACCCATTTACAAAAGTATTTGGGTTTTGACCACTAGCTTGATTCTGTAATTCTCATTGGCATCTTTAAACCAGCTTTTCCTTGTGCTTTGTATTATTTCAGAAGTTGGACCATTTTCAAATATATTAATTTGTAGTTTTATTCTTATTTGTTTACTTTTTTATTTTTAAGATAGCTATACAGCAGTGGCTGGCTTGAAACTCCCTATGTAGACCAGGCTGGCCTTGAACTCACGGAAATCTGTCTTCCTTTGCCTCTTGAGTGCTGAGATGAAAGGCGTGTACCACCATACATGGCCACCTTTAAAAAAATTCTTTTAGAACCAGATAGGCCGGAAAAGTTTCATTTCTAAATCAGACCAAGAGACAATAAAAATTCACTTTAAACTTCAAAGCTACTATAAATAATGCACCAAATATCAAATTATCAGCAATATTATTACCTATAGATACTGAATTTGTAAACGTTAAGGCTTATATCATAGACTTTAAATATTGCAGTTTTGTCTTTGAGATACTATTTTCACAATCATTTTTGACAAGTTTTTTTATTTATTTAAATTTTTTTCATTTTACATGCCAACCACAGTTCCCCGTCCCTCCCCTTCTCCCGTTCCCCTCCCACCTCTCCTCCACCCCACCCCTCATCCACTCCTCATAGAGGTTAAGGCCTCCCTTAGGGAGTCAACACAGGCTGGCATACCAAGTTGGGGCAGGTCCAAGCCCTCCCCCGCAGACAATTTTGATAAGTTTTTAAATGAAAGTAGAAAACGCCATGTGAAGATAAAACTACATGGCTGTGTACAAGATAACAAACACATGCTTTTCTAAAACAATTTATTTGTCTTTATCTGATCTGTTGGAGTGTTTGTCTGCATGAACCTAAGTGTGCCGTCTGTGTGCTGAGTGCCCTCGGAGGGCAGAAAGGAGCACCGCATCCCCTAGAGTCGGAGTTATGGATAGTTGTGAGTCACTGTGTGGGTTCTGGGAACAGAACACAGGTCCTCTGCAAGAGCAATAAGTGCTCATAATCATCTCTCCAGTCCACACCCTGGTTACAGTTCTTTAAGTCGGTTATGTCCTGTCTACCCAGGTGGGATCCAAGATGTGGTCCTGTGGTTTCGTGTGAGGATGCAGGGTGGATATGTTTTGGTGAGGTGGAGTGCATGCGCGTGCGTGCGTGCATGCGTGCATGCGTGCGTGCGTGTGTGTGTAGCTGTTGTGTGTGTTTGTGTGAGCCAATCCTGGTACACATGAAGAGAAAACTTGTATTACTCTCACTTACCCTCCTCTTCCGTCCCTTTCCACTCTAGGTTCCTATGCTGGGGCGGTCATTGCGATGCCTTTAGCCGGTATCCTCGTGCAGTACACTGGATGGTCGTCGGTATTTTATGTGTATGGTATGTTGCGTTTGTTTAGAGTAGAGTTAAGTAGAGGCTAAGGTGAACATGGTAGCCTACAATGAACAACCATGTTGCTTACTGAGACCCTGATGTTGTATGAAGTGATTACGCTTCTGATTGTGGGGAGGATAAGAGACTCCTGTTTAAAGGCTGCTTAAGGCTAAGGAGCTAGCCCCACCTCACCTCTCTGCTGTTGGTTCTTGGCCATTTTCCTGATTCTGCCTCCTCAAGCTGAAGGACTGTGGGAGGCAGGAGGATGGTGCTAATTCATCAATCACTTTTGATACAGCATCAGTACTAAACCAGTCACAGAAGGAGAAACGAAAGCCCACTGAGTCTGGCTGCCTCTGAATTTGGCCACATCCATTTGTTCTTGTGCTGAAATAGTCTCAAAATGGTAAATGCATCTTCCTAGAGAATGTTGACAAGTAAGGGCTCTTTGGGTAGTGAAGAGCCCATTGGCAGATTTTTGTATTTGTGAATGCGCTGCAACGTAAGACATATGTGTTTGCCCCCCCCCCCGTGCGTGTGTGTGTGTGTGTGTGTGTGTGTGTGTGTGTGTGTGTGTGTGTATGATGTGCATCATGTGCATGCCATGGCATGTGTATGGAGGTCAGAGGAACACTTGTAGGAGTCAGTTCTCTCCTTCCACCCCGTGGATTATGGGAATGGAACTCAGATGTGATACAAAGTGCCCTCACTTCCTGGACCATCTCTCTGGGCCCCTAGAGAGAACTTTTCCATTAGGTTTTCACAAGTGTCTGTGATTCAATACACTTTGTACTTTGTATGGCTACTTGCTGCCCTGAATTGGCTTAGTTTATGGCTTACTTGAAGATATGATGGGGCTCTAAAGTCAGAGACACATCTCAGATGTTAGCTGTTTCTTTACATTGAAAAGGAAGTTTTCTACAGAGAGAAAGAAAGGGGATGGGATTGGGTGGGTGGGAAGGTGGCAAAGATCTGGGAGGAGTTGGGGGAGTGGAAACTACGATCAGAAAATTATTTTCAATAAAAATATATTTTAAAAAGAAAAGAAATGCTAATTTAAGTAAGCCATTATGTCTCCTTGAATCTCATTTCATATTTATCATTGAAGATGAATCAAGGGATAAGCATTAGATATTTGAAAAATCATACCAAGCAAGCTTGCTTGCTGTCTGTGACAAAAACTGGATCATGAATAACACATTCCATTTTTGTTTGAAGTTAATGTGCTAAAACTTGGACAGTGGAGTAAGTGGGAAATGTAATAGCTACACAGCACCAAGTGGCACAGGACACAGGACATGAATCTGGTTCATGATAGTGACGAACAGAGTGGCATACAGGACATGTTTGATGAGTCTAGCTAGCTAGAACGATGAGCAGTAAGAGGCATGCTCGACCATACATCAGAAGAACTCAGTGCTAACCTTCATCAGATTGTAGAACTCTCAGTTATTCAATGCTCACTGTGTGACTGACACCCACTGCTCTAGAGATGTAAACAGCATCTCTCTCTCTCTCTCTCTCTCTCTCTCTCTCTAATATATATATATATATATATATATATATATATATATATATATATATAGTCACACATAGTCACAGATTGTTTTGTCTGAACACTGCTAACACAATCAACAATGGTTCTCTGACATCAGCAGCTTCATTGCCCCAGAATCTGTGGCCAGGGAGTTCTCACAGAGAGCACCAAAAAAAAAATACTCCAGAGAGAGAACTAAAAAAGGAAGAGAGAATACCGAGTATCAGTATTTTATATATATATATATATATATATATATATATATATATATATATATGCATATATATATGCATATATATCAGTATTATATATATAGGCATATATATCAGTATTTTATATATATATATATATATATATATATATATATATATACATATATATTGGCCGAAAACTTATAGGTGTTACTTTCCACTGGGCCTTGTAGTACACACTGAAATCCCAGCACTTAGGAGGCTGAGGCAGGAGGATTCTGATTTAGAGGTGAGGCTACAGCATAAAGCAGGACCCTGACTAAGAAAACTAAAGCCTTTTCCATTTTGTAGTGGAGGTCTGGAGTGACTCTGTTGTTCATTGAATCATACAATCAATGAATGACACAGTTAGCATTTAAGTCTAGGAAAATCCTGCAAAAACAATTCCGTATATAAGAGATTCATACAACATCCGGCCTCAAATCACATTTGCTCCAGTGTTCAGTAATTAAAGAAAAGAGAGCACACCAGAGGCTGTATACAGTGTTAAGGAAGATGTGTTGGAGACTACGAAGACAAACGTGAAGTATTAGTGAGATCAGGAGCATTTAGATTGTTACCCAAGGGATGAAGAGAAGAGACTGAAAGAAAAATGCAGTGGCCAGCAGTGGAGAAAGCTGGATAAACCAGTCGGACTTCCTCCTCCTGTTAATGCTTGCAGATTTATAATGTACAGCAAGAAAACGTGTTCATAGTGAGGGTGATAAATAAAGAAGAGGATTGGAAGGGAGGGAAAACAGTTTATGGCCTTGGAATGAAACTTCTCTCAGTAAAAAAAAAAAAAAATCAACAAAGTCTGTGCTAGGATACACAATATGTAGTCACATCATGTGAAGTGCTTCCGAATTAATTGTGGAGGCCTGTGTTCATCTAATATGGTTATTTAGGCTAGAAACTCTTCTTTATTTTACTTCAAAGTTGTTTATGACCTTTAGACGTACTAGGTGGAGAGGGGAACAGACATTTCTCCCTCTCTGGAAATTTAAGCCACTTTTATGTATTGAAGATCAGCAAATAAGAAAAAGGTTCACTCCTCACTCCATGGAGTCCTCCAAACTGATTAATTTGATTTGGTCTTGCTCATATTCTTCTGCTGTATGGCATTGTGTCCAGCCTGGAACAGCTCAGTAACTGAATATGATACGTCTAACTAAATTCCCACGTTCTATTATTTAATAGTTGCTTGTGAGATTTCTGTATATCAGTGCTGCTTAATTAAAGACACAGATATGAACCATGGCACCAGCTTTTGAGAAACCTGATGTCCAGAGGCAGAGGACAGGAGGCAGTAGCTAAAGTCAGCTGCCCACACCATATCAAATGGTTCTCACTGAGATTATTGTAGATCTTCAACCTTTAACTGTTAACTGTATTTCTGGTTATGATGCCTTTGATCTCCTCCTTGTCAACCTTTTTTTGCAGGAAGCTTTGGCATGGTCTGGTACATGTTCTGGCTTCTGGTGTCTTATGAGAGTCCTGCAAAGCATCCTACCATTACGGATGAAGAACGTAGGTACATAGAGGAGAGCATTGGGGAGAGCGCAAATCTGCTCGGCGCAATGGAAGTAAGCGGTTCATGATGGGGTCTACAGCTGTTTTTACTGCTCATCTCACCTTCCTGGATTAGCTGTGTACAGCAGTTCCTTACCAAATAAAAGTAGTCTGGCACCAATCTCTCTCTCTCTCTCTCTCTCTCTCTCTCTCTCTCTCTCTCTCTCTCTCTCTTTCTCTCTCTCTCATTCATGTTCTCTGACCTTCCTCAGGAACGATTGTGACCCCTTTGACAAACCTCAATCTCCAAAAATATTCATATTACAATTTATAACAGTAGCAAAATTACTATTATAAAATAGCAACAAAAATAATTTTATAGTTTTGTGGGTCACCACAGCATGAGGAACTGTATTAAAGGGTCACAACATTAGGAAGGTTGAGAACCAGTGGGTTAGAGGAATTGTGTAGTCTGGGTTTCCACTTTCTACATCCCATTGCCTTAAAGGCACTGCATCTTTCTTCTTACTAGGTTTCATATGTTCCTGTCACTTCCAAATAAATTTCAAAATAAGATCAAATGGAAGTAGAGCTTGTATTTCAAGTTCTTTTGAGCGTTTCTGGACCAAATTCTGCATACAAGAAAGCAGGCAGCATAGTCACAGATTGTTTTGTCTGAACACTGCTAATACAATCAACAATGGTTCTCTGACATCAGCAGCTTCATTGCCCCAGAAATCTGTGGCCAGGGAGTTCTCACAGAGAGCACCAAAAATACCCCAGAGAGAGAACTAAAAAAGGAAGAGAGAATACCGAGTATCAGGGATGGCAGCCCGGTGTGCTTCTTAAAGGAGCCAAGAGCCACACATGCTCAAGTGGGCAGGAGAACGTGATGTATTTTGACCACAGCAAGGGGATCAGCAGACAGGGAGTATGGGAAGGTTCAAGGAATGTGTCTCAGGGATGTGGCCCATTTCTTTCAGACTTTGGGAGCAATAGCCTGGCCTGAGAATGTTTAAGGTCTGGTCTTGAATTATAGCCTGCTAAAAAGGCTTGCAGTATAGGCCACAGATGAGGATTGTGTTCCTCAGGTCCTAGAAGGCTCGGAGATGGGTGCAACCATAGTTAACACCTTGTCCTGTTTACTTTTATTTTTCTGGACAGTTTTAAAGTGTGTCCCATGAATGTGCCTTATTCTCTTCTGTAGAGATCTACCAGAGCTAACCCAATCAGCAGTGACTCAGTGACACTGCCCAACTCATGGTCATATTCAAATTTCTGATACACAGTCCACCTAACACCTGTAAGAATCATCCTGCCTGAGTAGTCTTTTGTAGTCACTTGCTCTGGGCGTGGATCCAATGAAAGATCACAGGTTACAGACAACTGTATGACTTAAATTTTTTTATGTTGTTCTCCAAGGAATAATTTTGAGCATGATATAAATTCAGAAAAACATAGGGATCATAAGTGGACAAGTTGCTGTCATAACCACATACCCCAGGCAGCTGAATAAACAGCATGTTGTCAGAATGCTATACTTCTGCTTGTAGCTCCCGGTGATTTTTAAGGCACACAGTAAGATAGTTGGGGGCTGGAGAAATGACTGCGTGGTTAAGAAAGAATACTGGCTGTTCTTCCAGAGGACTAGAGTTCAATTCCCAGCACCCACAGGGCAGCTCACAGCCCTCTGTAATTCTAGTTCCAGAGGATCAGATGCCCTCTTCTGGCCTCGGTGGGCACCAGGCACACGTGTGGTACACAGACATTGAGGCAAAATATGCATATATATAAGATAAATCAGTCTTTTAAAAATTAATACTTTTCTCTTCCTGTTGGGAAAGTGCTTTACCATATGAAGAATATAATTTCAGGGAAGATCTTGCTATGAGCAAAAAAGTACCCTCCCAGCAGGAAGAAACAGTATTGACTCTTATTTATTCCACACACAAAGGTATCCCAATGCACACATTCCTGTCTTTGGCCATGTTTTTTTATCTGTGAAGTGTTTTCATCATTTATGACGTACAGGATTAAGAAAAATTACCTGTCCCTTGGAGCTTACCTAATCATGCTGTCACAAAACAAGTACTCACCAAAAGCCAAAGTGTTTATTATATATTATTGGTAAAGGTTGCCCTCTCTCTTTTTGGTATTACATATATTTCTGTTCATCACAACATGAGTTCTTATTATTCTACATTTAAAGTGATTTTTGAATATCTGAGCAAGATAGTTTAAAACTAACAATTATGGGGTTCGACACTCAGGAGTAATTACTAAATCAGTCAAGAAAGTCTGCTTCCTGTGTTGATCATTTTATCATGATAAGGACATGATAAAACACTGAATGAGGTTATTTTAGGAGATTATTTCTTTGGCAGCTAGCTATAGTTTTGGTTTTCAAGATAAGGTAATTGAGAAAGTATTTGTGACTATGAGAAATAGTTTGAAGTCTAAAATATTAAGTGCATGAAATTTAATTTTTAAAGGTACTATAAACACAGAAAATCACCTCTGGGTATTATGTTCTTATTTTAAAAAGACTCAAGTGTCATAATTAGCTGGTAATGATGCCCTGGGCTGTACCTGGTGAACCTCAACAACACGGGACTGCTTAAGGAACTTATACTATGGTGTCATAAACATGTATTGATCTCCACTAACTGTCAAGGGATTTACAGATAGATGATAGATTAGCCAACTTCAGAAGAGGTGGGCAATAATGCATTGTTATTTTTGCTTTCTTGTTCAAGTACATTCAGCTTTAAACATTTTAGATGTCATAAAATCACTTATTTGGCAATATTTTGCTGGGGGGAAAACTGCTTTAAAATCTTAGAAATTAGAACTCATGGTTTTGGAATTTATTTTCTAAATACATGAATTTTGCATACTTTAAAAACTAGACTATTTAATCAGAGGAATAGACTGGTGTTTCATTTTCTCTTTTAATGAGTATTCACACACCTAAGGTTAACTGGGAAGCTGCCATTACCATCTTATCTCATACTCGTGCTCCAGCCCACGCATGTGAAAACTGACAGCACTAGATTAAGACTGAAAATGCTAAAACAGAGTAACACTCTTTTTTGGACTTTCAGAAATTCAAGACCCCGTGGAGGAAGTTTTTCACGTCCATGCCCGTCTATGCGATAATCGTTGCAAATTTCTGTAGGAGTTGGACTTTTTATTTACTGCTCATCAGTCAACCAGCTTACTTTGAGGAAGTTTTTGGATTTGAAATCAGCAAGGTATGTACAAGTTCACCTTATTAAAATACTGGATGACATCTGTATTTAAGTGAATATTCCTTCCTTTAGCCAAAAATTTGTCTTCTTCTAACCTTCATGATTTACTTCCTGGAAAGTGTGGTGTGTGTGTGTGTGTGTGTGTGTGTGTGTGTGTGTGTGTGTGTCCTCTACTCTATTCTGTTGCCCGCTAGAAATATCTCTAGTTCTGGAGATCCAGGCAAAAAGAATCTCATCTCTGCCTTCCTGTAGCTCACATCTCAATGGTTCTGAGCAACAATACAGCCCTTTCCCCACACTTTCCCTACAACAAATACAAAAACCTTTAGTTGAAGGCAATTGAACTGCTAAAAAGAAAGGTAATCCATTCCAATGGAATTGTGTTTCGGTTACTACCAAGCTCCTCCCCTTCTGTGTTCTCAGAGATCTGTCCAACTGAAAGAGATACTTAGCAAGTCAAAAAGCTGAAAATGTCCTTGCAATTCGTTCATCCGATGTAATTTAACAAGCATTTGTTGAGTCTATTATAGGACACTTGGTGTTATTTAGAAATACAATACTGCTTCTCTCCCCTAAATATTTGCAACTTTGTAATATAGACAAAATCATGTGTTACTAATTCACACACAGACAGTTTTGTTTATAGATACAGAAATAAAACCATTTCCAGATTTTCTGTAAGGGAGAACTCAACTTTAGGTACTCCTTTTGTATAGGGATATGAAATTCTAGAAGTTTCTTTCATATTCATGAATAACCTCATCTGGTAGACCAGATGGATAGCTGTCATCATTTCTGTTTGACTGATGGTAAAACAGAACTGAGGATAATTATTGAAATCACCTAAAGGTATATTAACTAGTTACACACTTAGGACATAGATACTCTATTTCTGTTCCAATCCCCTTTACAGTGTCATACATCGGGTGACCTATGCATCTAGTCACACACTTAGCAGGTCAGTGTTGAGTGCCAGCTCTGAGCTCTGTGTGCAGCTCTCTGCTGAGTCCTGAATCCATTTATCTTTGCTGGCAATGATCATGCCGTTTCTCCTTGTGTTGTTACATAAGTCCAGCTGGGCTTGGGCTGTTCACATTGTGTCTCTACTTGAAAGGCTATCGGAGAGCTGGGTTAGAGAAAGCCTGAGTCTGGCAGTTGCTGGCCTAAGAGCTCTTTTGAAGCAGCTGTTTCTAAGGAAACAGTCCCCCTCTCCCTGAGAAGAATGGCTGCTGTAGATCAGCCTCTTCTCCCTGGAGCTGATCAAACATTGTAGGGCAGCCTTGGGACCTCTGAGAGTGTCACACCTCTCAACAAAGACTGCTGGAGGTGTGAGTCCATTTTCATAATCTAGGACAAATGTGACACTCACAGGCTATTAATAAAGCCAGGATTTGTGGGGGGCGGGGGGAGTTACCAACTGATTCCAGTGAAATGATCTTCCTGGGCTTGTGTCTCCAATTAACTGAAAACACTTGAATAAAATCAGGGGTAGTTTGCAAAAAATAAATAAACTTACATGTGGATTGATTAATTCACTTTTTTTAAAGCTAAAATGCAGTTACATTATTTATGCAGCGTGGACTGAAGATTTTTATTAAACTGGTAAAAAAAATAATTTAAATTCTCCAACTTGAAAAAAATTTAGAGGAGGTCATGGTGGGCCTAGGAAATCCAGGTGTGTCCAGGTCATGTGGCTTTGAACCTAAGCTTTACAATGAAGTGTTGACCTACAAGTCGGGGGCTGAGTTTTGAATAATTATCATTCTATTTTCAGAAGTGAGACAAATTTTATACAAAATAATATGCATGCACAGAAGGTGGCTTTCCGGAACCGCATTAGAGTGGATATCCTGTAGACAGAACCACACAGGGAACACCTTAATCTTCATTCCAAGTATGCTTGGTTAAGACAAAATGAGTTCATGTGCATACTCACATGCATGCATACACTGTGTACAGCATTACAGAGTTATATATAGGACCTAATGTATGCACACACATAAGTGAACTATATTAGTTAACTCTGTGTGTGTGTGTGTGTGTGGGTGTGTGTGTGTGTGCATGCATGCATGTGTGTGTATGTGCATTTCCCTGTGGTGGTATGGAAGTATCTTCAGCTCCTCTGAGAATGGCAAATCAAAGCAAAGTCCATTCTAAGATTTTAACGAGCACTGTGAAACCTCAGAATGCAGGGACCAATCGAATGAGAGGAGACATTTGTTTCCGTTGGGTTCCTCAGGTGGCGAGGCCGTGCTTCCGAGCTTGGTTCAGGTAGAGCTGACACAGAAGAGAGATGAGGAGTGTGTGAGGACCTAGGAGCACTAAGAACAGGTGATAGACGAGAAGCAGCCATCTTCCTCTGGTAAAACCTTAAAACAATGAGCGAACGAAAAACAATCCAAGAGGGACAGATCAGTCAGAATTCGTGAAGTAATTATTCATCATAAGTCACCAGAGCTGAGAAGACCTACACATAAATAACTTCCCGGAAATTTTGCCTAAGAAACTGGAAGATTCCATACTTCAAGAGCTAAAACGGGCACCAAAACTTACCTCTCAGCGGCCTCTAGCTGTTAGCTCCTTGCACTTTTATTCCTGACTCTGCTGAAAGAGGAATAAATGAATGTTTTTCTCTTTGCTCTTTGCTAATGCAAAGTGAAAAAAAAAATGTTCGTTGAAATGAACAGTACATAGCTGAGACTGCCCAGTGCAAAGCTTTCTTTGGACGTAAAACCTCTCATGTGGACAGGAAACGTCACTCTCAAGCAGAGAGCCTGCATTTGTAAAATGAAACATGACATGGGGTCCTGGGAAAACCTTACACATGTTTCAGGATGTGTCTCTTCAGCACCTTCCTGATTTACACTGAATTTTGATGCATACCTAGGGTGAGGAAGAATGAAGGACCATTGTACTTTTTCCAATATGTTGTTCTCAAAACCGAGAATATTTTCCATAGACTCAATTTACCTTACATTTTTATTTGTGTCACATTTACTGAACACCCACATGTAAGCAAATAAGCACACTTACACACAATATCGGATTTAAATTCCCCTTTCTTTCTCAGGTGGCATAGTTGCTGAACATATACACACTCAGAGTGCAGTCTTTGGACGTGGGTAGAACTATTTAAAAATTGCCCCTTTCCATCTCAGTTTCCTCATTCAATAATAAAATTATAAAAACTCCCACCCTAAGTAGAAGAGAGAATCAACAATTTAAACATTTAATCCATCTCGGAACACTTCCCTCTCTCAACTAGTCATGATCATAACAACATTCTATATGTCATTGTAAAATAAAAAATTTCAAACCTGCGTCTCACATCTCCAATAATCCACTGGAAGATATGCTTAAACACAAGCAATACATCCCAGCACTTCCCTTGTCAGAAGTTGTGCTTCAAAAATATACTCCAGTGAGGACATCCATTCATGTGGCAATAGCCCATTTAAGTGTGTTTTTTTTCATATGTTCTCTCCCTCAATTGTGGGGGTACCAGCCCCCACTTTTCTGACCAGGGTACTCTTGAGCAGGTAGAAGTGAGGAATATGTAGATAGAAATATAGAGGAGATAGGCAGACAGAAACACAGAATATCCTTGGGAGAGCCTGGGTCAAAACCCCTCAGCCCAGAATGTTCTTCAAAAGGACTTTATATAACAATGCCAAGGGGAGGGGCAAAAGATCTCCCCCTTGCTAGATACAGCCAAGTGTAGACCCTTCCAAACACCTGGTACTCAGGCCCATGGCCCAGTCATCCTCTTATGCACCCCTGCTGGGTAAAGCCAGTAGGAAACCTAGGTGGGCTCCAACACTCAATACCTAGGGAACTGTCTCTTGTTCATAGTTGATCGTTAAAAATGTGTGTTCAAGGCATACTAGATTTGGGATTGTCCTAATTTCTATGAAATCAGTTTAGAGGCTGCATACCACGGTGTAAGAATATGACTGGATTTGACAGCAAATGAGTCAAATTGAAGAACTCGTGTGAGGTTACCATAAATGAAATCTAGGCTATGAAATTTAGAAGAGGTGTCTTAAAATGTAAATGTGGAGTCTTTCACCTTTTGAATAAAATAGAAAATTTAAATACAGCGTTTTTGAGGGTCAAAGGCATCTTTTCCTCCCTAGGTCTCTTCCTCCGCCTTCTTCCTCTCATTAATGATGCATTTGTGCAAACACACTTAAGGATACGAAACGGATAAACAAGTGTGACTCACTCACTGACAAGATTCAGGAAGGTCGATTCATGAACTCAGAACACACTGAATCACAATGTAGCAATAAAATTTTTCTTTCTTTAAGAATACAGAAAAAGGATCAAAGTAAATTTACTTAGCTTTTACGATTTGCTCTGTGGACATTACTGCTTATTCTAAGAGAGTGAGTGTGCATTTGGAAATAATGCTTTGCCTTCCTTGGCTCATAAGGAGCAGATGAAGACAGATACAGAAAGCCAAGGTCACTCAATTGCCCACTTCCTTTATTCTCTCAAACATTTCTCCCCCTCTGGCTTTTGATAGGTTGGCATGCTGTCTGCGGTCCCACACCTCGTCATGACAATCATTGTGCCTATCGGGGGGCAAATTGCAGATTTCCTAAGAAGCAAGCAAATTCTTTCAACAACTACAGTGAGAAAGATCATGAATTGTGGTGGTAAGTGTGTGTGGAGTGGTAAGCATATGTTCCTGTCTGAAGGTCCTGTGATCTACATACATGAATATGATTTCCTGCATATGTTAGATTACTTCGTGGCAGTTAGACATGCATGTAGTGAATTTCAAATCATTTCCCATGGCCAAGTTTTTCAACACTTATTATAAGACACCACTGAACAAAGTCATTTTTATATATTGTAACTAAATCTCTAACTACTAAAACTTCAGATTAATTTGGGCTTAAAAAGCACATAATGAATGCCCCGATAATCTCTGGCATAAATTACTAGCATCATGTCTTTCTGAGGTAGATTGTCCAAATTGGTATGAATGAGAAATGTTAGTAGTCTTGGTTTACTTGTGAAAGTTATACTGTAATTTTATAATATAAAAAGTTACACTATAATTTTATACTGTAATTTTAAAAGTTATAGTAATTATGTTGGGTTTAGTCTGACTTAGTCTTGTACAGGTTTTATGCATACTGTCACAATGGCCGTGAGTTCATATGTGAAGCTGCCCCGCTGTGTCTAGAAGATACTGTTTCCTTGTGGTCATCCACTGCCTCTCTCTTACATTCTTTCTGTGCCCTCTTCCATAATGATCCCTGAGCATCTGAAGGTGCGTGTGTGTGTGTGTGTGTGTGTGTGTGTGTGTGTGTGTGTGTGTGTAGTACATATGTTCTGTTTGGTGCTGAGAATCCTGTGGTCTCATTCTCTACACCTTGCTCAGTTGTGGGTCTCTGTGCTGATGATGATTTACTGGAAGCAAAAGATTTCTCTGATGAGGGTTGAGAGATAAGTAAATATGTGGGTTTAAAGGTAAGTCATTAGGAGTTGGCCTAATAGTTTGTCGATTTAGCAGAGTAATAGCAGAAAATTCTCCCATAGGCCTATGACTTGTCTAACCTCAGGTTCCTGGCCAAAAATAGTGCCACATATGGGTTAATCTTGTGAAGTAGGATTTAAATTAAATCAGTGATTGTTAATCCAATAATGTTTATGGCACTTTTGCACTGAGAAGAGATGAGCACCATGTCCCACCCCTAGCTGAGGAGACATTGGTAATTGATAGTTGCTGGGAGAGGGAGAATCAATTTTCTCAGAGTGTAACTCCTAAAAAGTTGACCATAATCCAGTGGAAAGCCACATATCCAAGAATTTATGGGTACCACAAATTTGACTTGATAGGCTTAAAAAAAAAGGACACACAATTGGGTGGGTAAGGAATATTTGGGGAGGAGATGATTATGATCAAAATACATTGTAAAAAATTCTCAAAAAACTAACACTCTCCTGTGCTTGCCTCCAAAGGTTTTGGCATGGAAGCCACCCTGCTCCTGGTTGTGGGCTACTCTCATACTAGAGGGGTGGCCATCTCCTTCTTGGTGCTTGCAGTCGGATTCAGTGGATTTGCTATCTCTGGTAAGAGTCATCCTCTTTGTCTGTATACAACATTCTGATTTCACTAGTAATTATCTATGTGCTGAGCAACAGTTAGAACACTGAGAAACATCATTTAGGATTATTATTGTTCACCTTTCACCTTGCTGACTGTTTCTTTCTTTATTGTACTTGATCAATTTGCTAAGAGAATGTTTGCAGTGAGCCATAATAAGTACTGGAAAGGAAAATGCACATCCTTTCTTTCTCATCCTGTCCTTGAATGGAGTTACGAAAAGCACATGGTATGCACCCAGTGTCTTTTGGGAAGATGTGATCTGATCTTCTGTACCAGGTACTTGCTTCTTAGAAGTTTATACTGCCTTGAGCCAAAGTTTCTGTGTATATTTCAGGCTTCAATGTTAACCACTTGGATATTGCTCCAAGATACGCCAGTATCTTGATGGGCATCTCAAATGGCGTTGGCACACTGTCGGGGATGGTCTGCCCTATCATTGTTGGTGCAATGACAAAGAACAAGGTAAGAACGAGAGGGGTCCCATCGTAGAAGATTCTCTCCTGTGGTTGGGAAGGAGCTGTGGTGTTCTTGGAGTGCTCTGTCCACTTCTACGTAGGCAGGACAAATGAAGCCCAGAGAAACAGATCTCTGTAGCAGCTCTGAGAAGGTCCACCTCCCCAACTATCAGGCAAGGTGTTTCTCAAGCCCTTCCAACAGCCACAGGTTACCTATTTATTTGGAAGTGTTAAGTAGCCAAGCTAGGGCTTTATACAAAAAACAAATTGCCTATTTCTGATCTCCCCATTGTGACAAGAACATCACCCCCAAGCCCCCAAAACCTTTGCTCCTAGATTATAAAATAGACAAACAGTCTTCCCCAGCTTTATTCATTAACCTCAATTCAGATTCTAAGGCAGTTTTATGAGGAATGCTATTATTAGCTGTCCTCATATGTATATATAGGGCTTCAGATTTGAGGTTTTACAGATGGAAATGAAGAGAATGAATAAGAAAGACAAGCCAATGGAGAGCTGGCTGAGCTAGTGCATGCCTATCCCTTCAGCAGTGAGGGGAAAGAGTCAGAAGAATCCTCAGTTCAAGACCAGTCTCAGTTACAGAGTGAATGCCCCCAACCAAAAAAAGATAAAAAGCTAAAGAAGGATTAATAAATGTAAAGGAATATTCTTGAACTCAACAGACTAGAGATATATTTGAGATTTTATTTTCAAATCTTTATCTTAAAATTTAAATAATAAAACAGTTTTATTTCAAAGTGTTTGCTTGACATGGGTAACCCCAAAGGTAGCGCCTCCTCACAAAAAGCATGATGGCCGAGCATGCTCCCAGGGCGGCTCTCCAGTTATGGAGCTTTGCTCTCACAGTGCCCCCTTTTCTCACCACAGTCCCGTGAAGAGTGGCAGTATGTCTTCCTCATCGCTGCACTGGTCCACTACGGTGGAGTCGTATTTTATGCAATATTTGCCTCAGGAGAGAAACAACCTTGGGCAGACCCTGAGGAGACAAGTGAAGAAAAATGTGGTTTCATTCACGAAGATGAACTGGACGAAGAAACAGGGGACATCACGCAGAATTACATAAATTACGGTACCACCAAGTCTTACGGCGCCACCACCCAGGAGAACGGAGGCTGGCCTAACGGCTGGGAGAAGAAAGAAGAGTTTGTGCAGGAAGGAGCCCAAGATGCATACAGCTATAAGGACCAAGATGATTATTCATAACGAAGCTAGTTGCTCGATTCATTTTTAGTGTTGTGATCGAATTAATTGTGATTGCACAAAATCATTTTAAAAAATGTGGTGTGAACATGTTAACATATCAACCAAGCAAGTCTTGCCGTTTTAAAAAAAATATATGAATTCAAAACAGACCATGAGATTCCTATCAAGTGCAATCTGTGGAAGTTGTCACGTTATATCATTTCCAATGAGGTCGTTCATCCTTCCGTTTGTGATTTAAAGGTTTACTGTAGATATAAGTAGGTGTTCGTTGGATCCATCACCATGTTAGAGAGCACAACTAAAATCGTTGGCACGTGTCATCCTACAGAAGTTAGGAAGCCAAAGCTACTTGATCATGCAAACTGCACTTATTTATTTATTACACTGGACTGCAAAATATCCCAGGGAAATCCTGTCTACAGACATAGTGAGATTGGAAAGTTGGTTAGATCGGGTATTGACTATAATCATTATATGTATATCATGGATTGGCTCTATCTTTTCATTGAAGAACTATATTGTATACTAGCAGCTAGCAACTCGTACTGAATTGTTATTAGGAGTGCACAGTGTGTGATATTTTGTGATCTTCAAAAAGCTTATCTTGCAGTGTTTTGTGAAATGCTTGGGCACAAACACTTATTTTTTATGAAAGAGAACTTGTAAAGGGAGGAGTATGCTCCATGCTCTCCCATTCATTACCTGACAGTATCAAACCCCTCACATTTCAATAAAATTCAACTTTCATGTAACATATCACATAACTTTTTTTGCAAAAAACTATAAGAAGAAATAGACTTCAATGTATTTTTTATTACAACTTTGTACTGGTTGTAACTTACATTAGGAAAAATTGATTGATATATATATATAAAATCATAAAGAATCTAATAAAAATTTACTATGAAGCTGTAGCCCTTAAAATGCAATATTAACAACAAAATATATAGAAAATGATTTAGATAATCTTCCTTGATAGCTAGAGACTATATGAAACTCATGCCACAAAGCTATATATAACATGAAAAGATAAACAATAGAGATTCTATATGTAGACAATTTTATTATCTAATATCCCATTTAAGAGATATTTGTCTTGAGTATATAGGACAAAATATATTGAAATTATATCTATATCCCTGTATATCTTATACATATCCACTCACACAAACATAACAAATACTTTTCACACAGAACCAAAAATAGCATACACCTAATGTTGGGTTAGGGGACTGCAATTTCTACTTTCATAGAGTCATAGAATTTTAGATGGGAAAAAAAGGCATTTTGCTCGCCATTTCTTAATATATTTCAACAGGAACTGCAACATTTGTGTACCAAGCAATAAGTGCAAAGCTTAGAACCCCCTGTTTGTAAATTATCCCTGTGTTGCTTGTGGTAGCAATGATTTATTTCTTTTAAAGAAGTTAACATCCGAATTCTTTATAATGTTCTGCGGTGATAAGAATGCATATCCCAATTTAACGCAAAATGTCACCTGGTGTGTTTCCGTGTCTGCTCTGGGTATTTGATCTGTTCAGTGTCCTGTGCTCTTGACTGGAGGCCCTGCTACTGCGAATAGAACATGAAGTTTGTTTCTAAATGCAAACCACTCCTGACCTTAAGAACCTGAAACTCCTCTCTGCTTTGTGTCGCCAAGTACTGTCACGTGATCATCGCCTTTGCTGTGCTGAGTAAAGAGATGTGAACTGTCATTTTGTTGCTGCAAAACAAGTGTTAATAAAATGTTCTATTTACCCTTTTGTAAAATCAGTACATTCATTTCGGGTTGACTCGATGTGCAGCTTCAAGGCGTATGTAGCTTATGGATGTTCCACTGAAGCCAAATATAGGTTCCACAGTAATAGCCTTGTTGGTTAGTACCTTGGGATTCAGTACTCTTCCTTAGATGAGGAGACCTGATTATGTAGGGAGAGTTAAAGCTGAGAAATACATCTCTGAGTCAAACTCTATCTTTCAATGACTGTGTCATCACAGCCGCTGCTAAATTTAAAGCTAAGTTTGGAAATAAACTTCAGCTTGTCAGTTCAACACTGCCACCTCATTTTCATTGCCCACGTAGCCTGGACTAGATACTGCCAGTCATTTTTAGTGACTGTCACTGGTGTTATGTAAACCTACAGTCGCTCTCTAAAGCAGGCATTCATTTATTCCAAGTTTAGACATTTGTAAAAAGGAGCTTGGAAAGCCCAAGTTTGCCAAAATAAAATAAAGCAGTAACATTGGATGTGTTAGTCAAACTATTCAGCGGCGAGCGAGACTGCCCATGGAATGTGTGTGTCATGGGAAATGCAGTCAGAGCTCAGAGTCCACGTTTCACAGATGTGAAAACAAAAGCCTTGCTATGTTTCTCAATCTATATAGAATCTGGTGGAGGTGGGGTGGAGGTGAGGGAGATGGAGAGGTGGTTCAGTACCTAAGAATACATGCTGCTCTTCCAGAAGCCTGGAGTGCTGTTCCCAGCACCCATGTTGGATGGCTCACAACAGCCTGTAATTTGAGCTCCATCTAGGGGATGTGGCGACCTCTTCTGGAATTGGTAGGCACTGCACTCACATGTAAGAACACGTGTATACACACACACACACACACACACACACACACACACACACCAAATTTCAATGAAATATTTAGAATCTGTGTGTGAAACGAACATAGAATCAGACTTCTGATACAGTACTGCGTAAAGCCTTGTGTGACGTGTTATCTGACACTCCTTGTTTAATAGATGAGAGCACTGGAGTCTGGAAAGAAGATGGATCCTACTTGGTCAAGGCAGCATAGATATTGCCAGACGTTTTAAGCTTTGGAATAAATTATAGTTGAGTGTGCTATGGTTCTTAGCCAGTTTTTCATTGTGCATAGTGATTAAATAGGCATTTGTCAGTTCAAACACTAACTACACACCCATGAACTCTGATAGAGTTTATGGGATTTAGAAGTGGAGGGATATAGATGTCCCCCTGGCATCATCTTCGTGAGGAGACAGACACCAGACCCAGCCTATTGCTTATGGAGGCTCACACACCATCTCTTTATATCTTGAAGACAGCAATGTCTCAACTCTAGCAGCCTACACTCGCCCAATTCTATGGCACAAACTGTATATTTTCTCTAACAATATCGTTTCACAGCTGGCTCCAGAGCACCTTCGTTTTTCTCCTCTTGTTCAGGCAGCTCCCTCCCCACTTCCTTTCTCCTCTTCATCCATTCTTTTTCTGCATTTTACTCACCATCATGATGTGCATCCAGTATTTTGCATCTCTGACCTCATTTCCCTCTCATATGTACTTTCTA
This sequence comes from Peromyscus eremicus, assembly GCF_949786415.1. Lineage (NCBI taxonomy): Eukaryota > Metazoa > Chordata > Mammalia > Rodentia > Cricetidae > Peromyscus > Peromyscus eremicus. The sequence goes on from NC_081416.1 coordinate 150,922,072, forward strand.
AAACTGAAAAGGCTGTTTCTGTTGTTAGTGTTTCTATTTTCTAAGTAAGAAATCACCCCTAAGATAGTACTTAAATTCCTGAAGATTCTGCAGACTAGAATCCAGACTGTGGCCACTGCAAGAACTTCCTTTTAATTTTAAAGTCCTTTTAATCCCAAATACTACAAATCCACTACCAGGCCAGAAGCTTTGTTATGTAAAAGTCATTGTTAAAAGCAAATTCTCAAGCCTGTAAACCCAGCTCTTGGGAGTCTGAGGCAGGAGGATTGCTTCAAATTTGAGGTGCTAGTTCTCTGAACTGAGTCAAGAAATAGGCTCCATCCTACTCAAGGAGCCCCACAACAGAAGGAGAGAACTGATTCCCTCAAGTTGATCTCTGATCTCCACAAACATGCCAATATGTAAGCCAAAAAATATAACTGGTGCTAAATAATAAATATTTATTAAACCATCATTCACAATGTACAGGAAGAAGACAAAGATGTGACTTGTAGATAGTCATAGTTGCATCTACAGAGAAGGGAGACAGGGCATAAATCAAATTTCATATTTGGCATTTTTACTGGAACTACAGTAAATATGACAGTGTCAGTATTTGTTCTGGAAATTCACATAAAGATTTTAATTATATTTTTCTTGACTAGTATTTTTATAAACAAGAATTATTAAGCTAGATATGACATTTCCCCTTCGTAAACAAGCCTTATTTCTCTCCAGTCTTTTTCCTTATTTAGTTTTATCTCTGAGTTGCCAATTGTTGGGGACCGATTCCGGACAGTGGTGTCCTTACTTTATCAAACCTTACAAAGGCAGGAAGTTCCTGGCCTAACCCGCGGGCTGTACAACTTCCTGGAGTACCTGCTAATCAGCCAGCTGCAGGGGCCTGGGACCAAAGTGACCTCACCCTCCCTTAGGAATTTTCCATCCTTCTCTCCGTGCTTCCCCTGTTCCCCCTCCCTGCCTGAAGCCCTGTTTATAAGCCTCAACACCCAGTCAATAAACGGAGACCTCGACGCAACTCAGAATGTCTCTGTCTTCCTTTACGTGCCTGGTCTCCTTTCTCTCTCGCCCCCATTGATCTTTCAGGAGGTGCCTCCTCGGGTCTCATCAAATAACCTGGCCCGCGGGACCGGGCAGCCAATGGAGACACAGTCATGTTCTTCAAGGACATTTGACGCTTTTATAAATCTACAAAATTTAGTGCAACGGCTCCTGGGAAATGCTCCTGGTTTATGAAGTCAAGGCAAAAGAGAGATTGCCCACACATTTCCAGAATTCTTTGGCACAAAGACAGCCAATGCATGCCTGAGTCAATGGCACTGGTGAGGGCTGTCTTTATGCAGACCTCATCCAGTCTGAGGATTGCTTTGCAAACACTTGAAAATAAAGGGACGATTATGATGATACTATGGAGCCCATGTCTATCCCCAGACCACAATGTACAAATTAGTATGTGGTGGCCTTTTATTCCAGCACCCAAGAAGCAAAAGTAGGCAGATATCTATGAGTTCCGGGCCAATAGGGGCTGCATAGTGAGACCTGTCTCATAATATAACAACAACAACAACAACAATCAAATTAGCCCATCAGCATCAATGCAAAAACACAATGGCTCTCAGCTCTAATTGTAATAGATTAACAGAGGAAATAAAAACAGTTTGGGGTTGAGCTAAAATATGATGTTTCTTGTTTCAAGTACTCCAGTATAAGCCATGTCTGGTTAGTTGGTCTTGAGTCCCCTAACCTGTACTATAAAAGAGTTGGATGGTCTTCATGGCATCTAAAAATGTTTACAAGATGGTTTGTAAACTCTTCTCATCTCCAAAGTTTTCTGATTTTATCCTTTCCTTTCTGGTAAATTACTGAGGTCCTCAAGTTGACTGTTACAATTATTCTCAGAATTCCATGAAAGATGGATGCTTATTTTCTATCTACATTCCTGTTACATTAAAAACATCAGCCACCTGTTTTTTGATCTCTGGAAGGGTGAGTATCACAGAGAAGGACTTTTTTTGTCCTGCTAGGTTTCTTTGTGTGGTTCTTATTTCTAATTCTGCGGAGGAAGTAGTATATTGTTCAACATCATTGCACTGTAGAGTTCATGAAGCCATTTGCTAATTGATGTTCTGCAGTGGGATGGAATGCACTCGTGACAAACCACAGGTGTACATTCTAATGACAAGTCACAGATAACTGTGAAAGGTAGAACATTCTAGCATCTTATCAAACTTAAATGGAACAGGAAACAGATGGAGCTTGAAGCCAGAAAAGGGAAGTGAACGCTTGAGAAGGTAAGTCACAGATGTGATGGGCAGCACTCAGGACAAAGTGAGCAAGTTAGCCTGGTGGAAAGGAAGTCAGGAGTGTTAGGCAGGTGCCGAAGACACAGGGCAGAAAGGATCAGTGTGCATTCTAACATTTTCAATGTTGAAACTACACAAATTGGGGGTGGGCATATTTAATCAGTAGAAAAGCAAACCTACTGAGCTTTAATGTAGAACGCTAACACGTATTTCCAAAACCATACTCTTTGTCTACTTGCTTCCTCCTTCTCCTGAAGCATCACTGTTTGTAGTTGCACTGGAAACGTGAAAGCTAAGGAGAATGAATGAAACCTGTTCTCAGCTCCTAAGAAGTCCAATATAGGAGAAGAAAGCAGACACAGTTAGGAATAGGATCTGCTAGAGCAAACAGAGTGAGCTTCACAAATTCAGAATCTTATACTTGGACAGCAAACTCTTCACATCTTGGATAAGTATACATATTTCTTAAACAACCATACTGTTAAACGCTTCCTACCTCTTCAATATTCTCTTTACAACAACTACCAATGAGCTACTTCTCCCACTGACATGTAAAAGACACAAGTTGTCAGTGGTACCAAATCTGAGACCTGATATAGATCAGGGGCTCAACAAATACTTAATGAATGGAAGGATGTATGGCCAGACTAATTTACACAGAATACACAGGGATAGCATGGTTATCCTGCACAGTGAATTCGTGTTCCTGGAGAGGCTTGAGGAAGATATAGAGAGACAGCATGGAGCTGAATTTGAAGGTGGAGCAAGTCCCTGAACACCTCAGAGATGGAGGGGAGGTAGAGAGCAAGGGGCCACAATAGGAACACATGATGTAAGTGTGGGAACTACAATGTGTTTGAAGAATAATCTCAGTCCAAGTACTCTGAAGAGCAGAGAAGAAGCTGGACAGAATGAGCCTGACAGACATTCTCTGAAGTGTAGAATTCATAATTAAAATAGTATTAAGTAGGGCTGAGATGGTCAGATCTGGTAAAGTGCTGTACACAGGTGTGGTGACAGACTACAAGGAAGTTTTGTTGTTGTTGTTGTTGATTTTTAAAAACAACTACGGAAACAAGAAGAGAACACATGGTGTCCCATGGGGGTCCTCCTAGGTTGCCATGCTTTCTTAGTTGATTACTTTCTTTCTTCTGGAGAGATCATGGCTCCTTATGATCAGGGTAGAAGCATCTGTGAAAGCTCCACACATCACAGAAAGCTCTGAAGCTCAACACCTCTCTCTCAGTCCTCTTGTTACACTTTTGAGAAATCTGTCCCATCTAGAACTAGAGCCCAAGGATAGTGTAAATGCAAATACATGGTTTGGGGTGAGTTTTACCAACATCAAATGAGCCCTAAGACAAATTGCAAGTATCTATGCTGACCAACAAAGTTGTAAAGAAAGAAATTACATCTATGTCTCATCTTACTTTTCCACCAAAAATTTTTCACAATGGGCAGGAATGGAGTAGTGTACAATCCAAAATCTATGACCCAGATGACCTTTTTGTGGGTTTCCTACAACTCTTAGTGCACCACAGACTAGATATCTCAGAACAGCAGAAAGCTGGCATGTAGTTGTGGACAGCAGGGTTTTGGAATGGAGGTCTCAGCAGGTTCAAGGGAATGGTCTGTTCTAGGCCTGGCTCCTAACTTCTGTTAGTTTCTTGGCTTGTAGTAGTGAACCTCCAACCCTTTGTTCACCTCTGTGTGTGTGTGTGTGTGTGTGTGTGTGTGTGTGTGTATGTTCATGTTTTTGCTTGTGTGTGCACCTCTGTGCACATGCATGTAAAGGCCTAAGGTTGATCTCAAGAGTCATCCTGGATCACCCGTCCACTTTACTCATTGAGGTAGGATCTCTCAATCAAACACAGAGCTCATCAATACAGCTGGCTGTTTGAGTCAGTTTGCTCTGAGGAATCCCCCGATTCTGCTGTCTGAGGCTAGAATTACAGTTGGACTGCAAAGCCCATCCAGTGTTTATGGGGCTTTCTGTGATCTGAACTTTGGTTCTTTTATTCTCATGGCAAATACTTTAACTACTAAGCCATCTACTCCACCCTACTGGTGCAGGATTCTTCCTGTGAGTGTTTCTGTCTCTACACATGACTTTCTTTTTATAGAGACACAAATCATATTTGATTATATTCTCTAACAACTCTACTGTGACCTCATATTAGCCAATTATTTTCTGCAATGATCACCATCTCCATTCTAAAGCAGTAATTCTTCAACATAAGAATTTCTGGAAGACATAGTTTAACACATTTAACTTGTAACAACTTCCCTCTGGTCTCAGAGATGGTCAGGTTTTCAGTTTTTAAATTATTATTATTATATGTTGTTTAATTTATGGCTACTCCTTTTTTAAAAACAGTTTTATTTTGTTTTGTTTTAAAATATGTGTATTTGTGTGGGTACATGTATGTGAGTCCAAGTGATCACAGAGGACAAAAAAGGGCACTGGATCCCATGGAGCTGGAGGTTGTAAGCCACCCGACATGAGTACAAGGAACTCTAGTCCTCTGAAATATTATTACCTACTGAGTCATCTCTCCAATCACAAAGCAACTACTCTTAATGTCAGTCTCTCACTTCCCCTTATTAAGGACAATGAGGTTCTTGGCCAACACAGTCAGACTTGGCTAAATATATGCATTGGTTTCCCAGCACTGTTTTCAAGGTGTGAAAGAATGTGACCATCTGACCTCCACCATCTAGACCAGGGCATGTGGAGCGCCAGTCAGCAGTGGCAAAGTGAACACAGATGCCACACAGAAAGGAAGACATCGCAGAGATGCTGAGCCGAGGTCCTGCTGACAAGAAGCCTGCCTGAAAAGGCATGCTGTTGACTCCCTCCAGGACCAGATGACAGAAATCCTGTATCAAAGGGCAAGCAAGAAGATGAGCATGGCAGACAAAGCAGAAAACAAATCTTGGAGGTATGACTTGAATCCCAAATCACCCAAGAGCCTGGTTTCCAGCATCCAGTGATTGTTACGACACTTAACATCTCTTAAAGAATCCAGGTAAGCCGTTCAGTGTGTCTAGCAACTTTGGTTTTTGCAGATGATGCAGCTGTTATTTGCAGTGTCATGTTTATTTGAGAAATAAGCAACCATATGTATACACCCTAGATGACATCAGCAAAATGTAGCAAACTGAAAATCAAGTAAAACTACAATTCTTCACTCTCTGTGCCTCTGCCCTGGTAGGTGCCAGAAAGCTGATCCACCCATGGACCACTGCCTGTGCCACTGTGAGAAGTCACAGCAGGTGCTCCTCCAATCTCCCATGATGCTCTGGACTTTGTTGTCTTCCCACCAACAATTTCTACCTATGACCAGTGGCCAGGGGATTACAAAGAGGTAGATGAGGTAGAACAAGGATACCTTTCTTTCCGGCTAAGACTGCTTTGTTCCAGGCCACACTGTTCAGCACATAGAGTTCTATATAGAGTTCAGCCTTCTTGATTTTTGCATAGTAACTTTCTTGATTACTTTGCACACAGATATGGGGAGATTTGTTATAATCTTCAGTTACGGCAGAGCTCAAGACAAGCTAAAGTTCTTACAAAAGTGTGCTGGCAAGTTTCATGTTAACTTGACACAATCTAGAGTTATCAGAAAGGAGCAAACTTCAGTTGAGAAATTGCCTTCATAATGTCGGGCTGTAGACAGCCTATAGGAGCTTTTTTTTTTTTTTTTTTTTTTTTTTTTTTTGGTTTTTTTCGAGACAGGATTTCTCTGTGTAGCTTTGCGCCTTTCCTGGAACTCACTTGGTAACCCAGGCTGGCCTCAAACTCACAGAGATCCGCCGGCCTCTGCCTCCCGAGTGCGCTGGGATTAAAGGCGTGTGCCACCACTGCCCGGCCTATAGGAGCATTTTTAAAATTAGTGATTGATGGGGGAGGGCCCAGCCCATTGTGAGTGGTGCCATCCTTGGGCTGGTGGTCCTAGGTTCTATAAGAAAGCAGGCTGAACAAACCATCAGCAATCTAGTGAGCAGTACCGTCCATGGCCTCTGCATCAGCTCCTGCCTCCAGCTCCTGTCCTACATGAGTCCCTGCCCTGCTTGAGTTCCTGTCCTCACTGCTTTTGATGGTGAACTGTTCTATGGAACTGTGAGTGAAACAAACCCTTTCCTCCCCAAGTTGCTTTTGGTCATGGTGTTTCATCACTAACTAAAACAAAAGACATTTACAGAAAGCATCCAGTTGTATAAGCAACTCCCAGCTTGTTACTATGGGGATTAGAAACTCGAAGGCTTACAAAAACCAAATGTACTACACAAAAGAAGCCTTGGTAGAGGGTGTAGTAATGAGGAAAACCCACACTCAGATGAAGCGGTATTCAGCAACTTGGTCCCACAGATCGTGGCCATGTGTGTATGATACTGGCTTTTAATTATTTCCCCCAGAGACCCCAAACTGAGTTACTTGTGTGACATTTGCCTTCTTTTTGGTATTGGCACACAATGGAAACTTAGCACAGGATGAGCTGAGTGCCCCAAGGACAAGCCTGTCCTCAGACCAGCACTTGGAAATCTCTTGGTTGGTTATTTTAAAGGCTCCATTGTTAGGCTTCCCTCAGGCATCTCTATAATGTCAGTGTGATTGTACGGTGAGATTCTGGGCTAACTCCCTGGGGCACACGTCACCTGATCCCCTTATTGGCTGCCTTATTAAAAATAAAATCTCCCCACTTCAGGAAACAGCTTTGAGAAAGCCAAGTCCAGAGAAAAGTCTTGGGCACTTCCTGTTGATCTAAACCTGCTCCCAGCTCTACCCTACTCTGTCTGTGGGCAAATGTAGGTGGAGGAAAGTCAAAAAGATAATTTCATAATTTCCTATTAGAACCAAAATGAAAGAAATTATAACATAAAAGTGGACAGAGGGCTAGGGATCCAGCTTAGGGCAAGTTTGCGAAGGAGCCTTCTGAAAAACAATCTTCTTAAAAATGTTTATTTATTTATTTATTATTTTATGTGTGAGTATTTTGCCTGTATGTGTGTAAGTATATCATCTGCATGCCTGGTACTGTTAAGCCTGAGAGTCATGAGGAGAAAAGACCAAATTCACTACTGTCCAATGAAAGCAAGCTGTATTTTGGGGTGCACCTGAGACTGTCTCACCCTAAGTCTGGATTTGAGAGAGCAGCCCGTGCTGGCCTTTTGAAGTCCCTTTTATAAGAGAGAAAAGGTGTTCCCAGGGGCTAGAGAGTTGGCTGTTATATACTGTTAGAAAGATACAATGAAAGGGAAGGAACAAGGTAAGGAGATGCATCGTGGGAATGGGGTTGCAAGTTTAGTGTAGGTTGAAAAACATGTTTTGCAGTTTACATCAGATCTAAGAAACAGAAACCTATTCTTAGTTACAAATAGAAATCTTAACTCGCAAGGACTTAACACAGGACAAATAGGAACTTCTTCATTTTTTTTAATCCAACATAATATTTTTTATTGATTATTTGGGAATTTCACATAATGCACCCTAATCACACTTGCTTCCCAGTCCTCCTGGGCCCACCCCACCACCATCCTTGAGACCTCCTCCCAGAAAAAAGAAGAAAGAAAAAAAAATACCAAGTCCATTTTGTGTTGCCCATATACTCAATGGAGCATGGTCAAACTCCCAGTAGGCAACCCATTAAAGAAAACCGAGTCCTTCCAGACCCCTCACCCCTGCCAGAAGCCATCAACTGTGAAGAGCTATGCCTCAGCATCTTTATCATCATTTTAAAGAGTTCTCTTCAATAGCTTTCCAATCTAGACTGTTTCTTTTGTGTGTGTTGGGGCAGTGGGGGGGAGGTCCACAGGAATCTTCAATGTCCCTCTTTCTCAATTATGAGTCTGCAGTCATCAATATCACTGACCATGCACTTGCCCATGGTTTCCAGCAACAGCACAGACCACGGACAACCACATGGTCTCTGGTGTCAGCACGTGCCACAGGCCTCAGCATGGTCTCCAGTGGTAGTATAGACAGTGGATATCATTAACACAGCCCTCAGCTGCATCATAGACCATGGACATCATCATGACGCTCAATGACCATACAGGTCGTAGACATCAACATGGCCTCCAGCAGCAACATGGGCTACAGAAACCAATGTGGCTCTTGACAGTGGCATGGCCCATGGACCCCAACATGGCATCAAAGAACAAGGACATCCACATGACCTTCAGAGGTAACAAAGATCATGGACATCAAGATGGCCTCCAGCAGGAGCACAGACCATGGACAACAACACAGTCAGCACAGACCATGGACACCAGCAGATCCTCCATTGTAGCACAGATCATGGATATCAATATGGCCTCCAGGGACAGCATGGACCATGGGGGGGGGTGGTTAAGGAGTCCCAATCCAGAAAATGAGCAGTTCTCCATTTCAGACATCCTGTCATTGCTCACAGCCAGGGTAATCATGAGGCTGGGCAAGTAGAAACCTTAACTTGCAAGGACTTAACATAGGACAAACAGGAACTTAATCTTGTCTTAACTGAAAACAGAACGCTTAACCTGCAAGGTATATTTGTCTTGTTTTGGTCTCACAGTACCAGGCTGGAAGTGAGCACCAAATCCTTCAGAATGGGAATTATAGAACATTGTGAGCCATCATGTGAGTGTTAGGAATCAAATCTGGGTCCTCTACAAGAGCAGCAGTGGTACTCTTAATCTCTGGGCCATCTCTCTACCCCTTGAAGAGTAATCTTCAAGTAGAACCCAAGGTGAGTTTTGAGTGAGCTAAGGACTGCTCTCCAGGAAAGTTAACAAGGAAAAATGAAGGCAAGTGGAGGCATTTGGTCCCTGATGCAGGTCCTTTCAGGCTGGTATCAACAGTAGCTCTAAAAAAGTGAATTGCACCATATAGTTCCACCTTGAAGCACGAGGGCCAGCCTTTCGTGGTTTCTTTCCAGTCTGTCATTGCAGGGAAAAGCATCACCTCTCAAGAAAGAGGCTGAGGCCAAGTTCTTGGAAAAGGCAGAGGCTGTGAGTGACGAGCCAGTGTGCCTAGCAGCTGGAGATAGGCAAACCCACCGAGCCAAGGGGATCTGGTTGGGACACAGACACTCCCACAAGACCGAGTGTCAACTAGACTGAGCTAGGCTCAGGGAGGACATGACTGCTCCTAGGCATGGTGGAGGGGGAAATTATTGTAGATATGAGAGACAGTATAGTCAGAGGCAGAGACATCCGGAAGAGCCCAGAGTAAACATGACCCTGAGCCAGGCCATGTGAGGAGAGAGGGAGAGGAGAGAAGGGAGGGCCAGAAGCCAAGAGGCCAGGATAGTAAAGAGTAAAAAGGGCAAAAAAGGAGCTGGGAGCAGGGAGGCATAGCAAAAATGGCTGGATTATGTAGAGAAGGAGAGGACAGCCCAGCCTCTGGACTGAAAATTTTAGGGTAGGGGGTGGGGTATGCCAGTCATACCCTGTAACAGGTAGAGACTGAGGTTTGCTGGGAAAACCTGGTGGCTAGTTCTACTCTGCTATGTTAAATAAGCACCTCAGTAGGCCGTTTGTCCCGGGTTTGAGACCTGACACCAGTGACAGTCTGCCGAGCTCCAAACTCCATCCTGAAGCTGTAGCGTCCGTCCCTCTTGCTCTGAGGCTCGAATCCTCTGAGCACGAAGAGCTGCTTGTTTCGTTTGTTTGTTTTGTTTTGTTTCCTGGCTTTCTAAGATATAGATGATTACTGTGAGACCCTGCAGGCTCTGACCATGTAATCCAATCATTTGTTCTCTGCCTCTAGAGAACCTGACTAATAGCATGGGTGACATTTCACAGAGCAAGTAGCAGCAGGGAGAATGTTTGGAGACTAAAAATCAGCTGAATTAATGAAACTGAGAGGGAATGTGAGTGTGGGATGAACCATCCCTGGAAAAGCATGGAGGAAGCCAAGGCCTGTTTGAATTTTTAAATTTTGTGGAAGACCATTACCAACATTTAAATAGACCAAATTGATAAATGACTTAAATTTTAGGGTGAAAAAATCATTTAAAGTTCTCCTGTAGAAGAGAATGCACACAAAGCAAGAATAGACACAGGAGACTATTTGCTTTAGTTTTTGGACCAAGAAAAGAGCCCCCCCCAAAAAAAAGAAAAAAAGAATCATGAACTACCAGCAGGTCATGTAATACTTTGAAGGAAATGCTGAGCAAGTCTCATGATGTATTTTTACTGTGAAGCAATGGAGGAAAAAGGAACCAAGGATAACTTCTTGGATTTTGGAACCTGTGGAAGTGACACTACTATTTAAATTTTTGGGTTAATAAAGAATACAGGGGCAGGGTCTCAAATGTGGGGATAATAACTTGTACTTACTAAGGGATATTTTCTTATTGGACATATAAGTGAATATGTTACTTAACAAGCTGGCTAAATGAGCCTGAATCGAGGTGGTGGGATCAAGGGCACAGAAATTATTTTGAGAATTATCTGCCAGTTGATAATGCTTAGGGTTCTGGGAGATAGGGAGCCATGCCAGGGTATTTATAGAAAAATGATGAAGATCTAGGACTTGGCACAGCTTAGAGAGAAGAATGTCATGGACAGGAGAAAACGGTGAATGGGTGATAGTGGTAGACCTGCTACCTGACTATGTATCTTGCTTTTTGCCCCCTTCTTCCCGCTCTAGGAGCTGAGGATGTGAATGGGGTCCTGCCATCTCCAGGAAGGACCCCAATTAGTGTGAATGTGTAGTTCCTGATTGTGAATAGTTGACTTTGTAGCCCCGGCTGACATGCTCTAATTCTCTAGCCTGAACTAATCAATGTCAAACTAGCAACTTACTTTTCTTTGACAAACAAAAGTTGCTTCTTACTGATTGTCAGAGAGTATCTTAGTTAGGGTTTCTAATGCTGCCACAAAACACCAGGACCAAAAAGCAAGCTGGGGAGGAAAGGGTTTATTAGGCTTACACTTCAGCATTTCTGTTCATCACTGAAGGAAGTCAGGACAGGGCAGTATCCTGGAGGTAGGAGCTGATCAGAGGCCATGGAGGAGAACTGTTTACTGACTTGCTTCTCATGGCTTGCTTAGCCCACCTTCTTATAGAACCCAGGACTAGTATTCGAGGGATGGCACCATCCACCATGGGCTGGTCCCTCCCCCATTGATCACTAACTGAGAAAATGCATTACAGCTGGATCTCATGGATGCATGTCCTCAACTGAGGCTCCTTCTTCTGATAACTCTAGCTTGGGTCAAGTTGACACACAAAACCTAGCAGTATAGAGAGGAAATAGCTTTTCCTAGAGGTGGTTATGGCTTCCTTGTAGCTATTACTAGCGCACTTTTGGAAGAAGCTCATTTGTAGATGGCAGACCCTATCAATGGGCATAGTATCCAGATCAAACACTGTCCCTGTCCAGCTTATGTGACTCCTCAACTTTCCACACCCTACTTATTTAAGCCACACTTCATAGTGTTCATAACTGACAGTGCATGACTTCCTATTAACGCAAAAGTAGGAGTTATTTAAGGAAAGAGACTGTGTACACTGTATCTGATGCTGTTGGAGATTGTTTGGAGGAAGGCAGAAGGCAATGTTTGGATTTTACAGTGTGTTTATATTGATGACCTAAAATCACTGTTTCTCTCATAAAAAAAAAGTAGCCCAGAAGAAGCTCACAGTGTCACACAAGACTATCAGTGTTTTAGAGGCGTAAGGCTTACCACTCTTTAGCTGAATGGGAAACATCCCCCATAGGCTCACATCTGAAATCTTGGTCCTAAGCTGGTCCTTCACTTTAGGAGACAGAGCCTTGTTGATGGCAGAAGTTCACAATTACAGTGGGCTTTGAACTTCAATAACCTGTCTTCACTTGCTGTTGCTTCCTGAGTACAGATGCAGTGTGATCAGCCAGCTCTGCACATTCACTGCTTTCTTTCCCAGTTATACTGGGCTCTCCCTCTGGAACTGTAAGTGCAGATAAAAGCATTCTCCCTTGAGGTTTTTTTTTTTTTTTTTTTTTTTTTTTTTTTTTTTTTTTTTTGCGGTGGGGGGGAGGGGGGAGAGGTGGTCAGGGTATTTTCTCACAGCAACAGAAAAGAAACCAACACAAGTCTAAATCCAAACTTGAGAATTAAAACTTTTCCAAAAGAAGCACTCTTCAAATATGCACTTCTACCCAACATCCACACAGATTCACATTAGCACATCAGAGTTTAGCACTTAACCTCTACAGCTTTTGTGACACTTCCATTTCTGATTTTAGTGTGTGAACCTGCAGGAGTAAATGACCCACTGTGTGGTTTTCCAAAAATCAAGAAAAGGTGTAGGGTTAATGAGATGGCTTGGCAGTAAACCATGCTTTTGTGCTGTGGAAAGACGTTCTATATGCTGTGAATATGTGTTGCTCTGATTGGTTGATAAATAAAACACTGACTGGCCAGTAGCCAGGCAGGAAGTATAGGCAGGATAAGCAGACAAGGAGAATTCTGGGAAAAGGAAGGCTGCGTCAGGAGTCACCAGCCAGACACAGAGGAAGCAAGATGACAAGGCAGAACTGAGAAAAGGTACCAAGCCATGTGGCTAAACATAAATAAGAATTATGGGTTAATTTAAGTGTAAGATCTAGTCAATAATAAGCCTGAGCTAATGGCCGAGCCATTATAATTAATATAAGCTTCTGAATGATTATTTTATAAGCAACTGAGGGACTGCACGGCTGGACAGGACACAGAAAAACTTCCGACTACACTTCTGGTCTCGTAGAGAACTGGAGTTCAGGTCCCAGCACTCACACTGGGTGACTCACAACTGCCTGAAATCCAGCCCTGTGGGCACTGACACATTCATACACATACATAAACAAATACGCATACATAAATGTAAAATAGACCCCTAAAATGAGAAATGGCTTACCATGAAAGGGTCACAAAATGACTGTGTACTCTGTAATAGAAGTTCTCTTGTAGAAGCCTATTGTTTTCTAATGAGAGACAGAAAGAGCATGGATCTGGAGGGGAGGTAGGGAATAGAGGGAGGGGAAAGTGTAATCAAGATACAATGTGTGAGAAAAGAATCTATTTTCAATAAAAGGAAAGAAAGAGAGAAAGAGGGGGGGAGAATGAGCATAGGGTACTTGATTCTGTACCCATCCAACATAACATGGACTTGGAAACAATAAATCCTGAACTTTGTAAAACTAAATGGGGCCCAAAAGCAGAGAGGCCCTAAAGACTGCAAGGAAGACATTCTTATTAGCCAGATCTAAGTGCATATCTGAGTGTTCTTAAGGAGAGAAAGTAGCAGTCTAACAAGATTTCAGACTAAATCCTTTAAGGCACTGTAATCATAGCATTGAATCTCAATACTTTTTCTTTTGAAAATGCCATGTTCCATGTACTTGCTAGGCAGGCATTCTACCACAAACTATATCCACAGTTCCTGAAAGTCACTCTTTAGAGGCACAGTTGAGGAATTATGAAACCAATCACAGTGTCTTGCTCTGCCAGTGGTATAGTCACATGCTTAACAGAGGCACAGAAGTATGGCTCTCCTTCTCCTGTGCTGGTGTCACTCACACAGGACACACCCTTCCCCATAGCCAGATCCTTCTTTCCAACATCATTTCTGTACTTTTGTTTTTTCCATGTAAACAAAAGGAGAACATGAGTCTGTCTACACCCCTGTCCACCTGTCTTCTTACATCTTCCTACATCAGAACCAGTGAAGCCTCACAGGCACAGATTACAAACAGCACATTCTACCTTTGCATCAGTAAAGGTGAGTTTACCTAAAGCAGAAAGCAAACTCTCCCCATTGGAGATAGCTGAAAATACGTTCACGGGCCCAGTTTCTTATGTCAAACTCTGTATCCAATTCTAAAGCTGACCTTGAACCCTCTACTACCCTCCTCCTTTTGATTTATTTATGGACTCAACAGTAGATAAGTACCTACTGGACATAGCCCATGCCAATCAATAGAATAAAATGCATGGAACCCAAGAAGTGGCCAAATCTCTTCCTATTTTCAAAACTTGCTAATTTGTGTGATGATTTTTTTCAAACCATTATCCAATCTGGGGAATCTTATTGTGAATATATATACACCATTGTTTACCATAAGCAGTATTATTCTGATGTATTGGTAGTGGCTAGTAACCAAAAGTAAGTAGTTCCACAATATATTTTGAATTCACTCCTAGTACCTACAAGAGAACTATTTAAACTGTAGCAGTAATTATGCACTTCATCAGGACCATTAAAAAAGAAACAACAATAAAGCATTGTAGACTTTGGGGGAGTACTTGTTCTGAGCATATATATTTAACTTTCCTAAAAATTTTCATATCACTAAATCTTTATGTCATTAGATATTCACATTAGTTTCATATCATAATGAAACTTCAAGTAAGTGTTCACTGATGACAATAAAAAAAGAAAAAAGTTACTTGTCCTGGAAAATTCATAAACTTCTACCAGTCCTGTCAATAGGTACATCATTAAGAGATTATGGGTTACTTTAGGTCCATCTAGAATTTGAGCAAGAAGAAAACTCAGGCAGGAGACATGATTCAGCAGTTAAGGATGCTGGATGCCCTTTTAGAGGACTGCATTTCAGTTCCCAGCACCCAAACGGCAGCTCACAGCCATCTGCAACTCCAGTTCTAGAGGATCCGATGCCCTCTTTGGACTTCTGAGGGGACCAGGCACACATGTGGTTCACATACATCCACACAAATAAAACATATCTAAAATTTTTTAAAGCTGCTAAGCACTGAAATAGCAAGGTAATATATTTTGCTTTACTAAATCATTTTTGTTTTGAGGGGTTGGGGTTGGGTGGGTAGAATGGATTTTTGTTTGTTTTTGTTTTGTTTTTTAACTTAGGAAAGCAAAGGAGGCCCAGTGTAGTGGCTCAAACAGTAAAGGCACTTGCTGCCACGCCTGTCTACCTAGTTTGGATCCCCACAGCTCACATGGAGAGAACTGACTCCCACAAGTTCTCCTCTGACTCCCACTTGTGTATAGTGGCATGCACATGTACGCAATTAATATGTAAATGTAAAAAATTAATCCAGGCAGTGGTGGCACACACCTTTAATCCTAGCAGTCGGAGGCAGAGGCAGGTAGATCACTGAGTTAAAAGCCAACCTGGTCTACAGAGCAAGTGTAGCATGAATCTTAAACGGTCTTATTAATAAGATCAAACTCGGAGCCAAATATTGGTGAATGGTGGAAGATCAGAGAAGCAGAACAAGTCACAGTCACCTCACCTCACCAATTCCTCAGCTGACCCTGTTTCCTCAGACTGGAAGCCTCTGTGTCCTCATCCAAATGGCTCTCAGCTGAACTGCTGCTCAATAGCCTAACCAGCCAAATGCTTCTAGTTTCTGGTCTTCACGCCTTATATATCTTTCTGCTTTCTGCCATCACTCCCTAGGATTAAAGGCTCACTTTCTGGGATTAAATGTGTGAGTCGCCATGCTTGGCTGTATCCTTGAACACACAGAGATCCAGGTAGATCTCTGCCTCTGGAATGCTAGGATTAAAGGCGTGTGCTACCACTGCCTAACCTCTGTGTTTAATATTGTGGCTGTTCTGTCTCTGACCCCAGATAAGTTTATTAGCGTGCACAGTATTTCAGGGAACACAATATCACCACAGTTGCAAGTTCCAGGACAGCCAAGGCTACCTAGAGAATCTTTATCTGGAAAAAAATTAAAAATTAAAAATAAAAAATGAAAGGGAAACTAATTTGACTTTGGTGTACTTTTACATCTTCACTATCAAATACTACAATGAATTAAAAAGCAAGTTACTTCAGAGGATTGCTATACCTCGTTAATGAGGGAGCCCTGCATGGAAATGTTGTCGATTAAATGTTCATAGAGCTCAGACTTCTTGCCAATTCTTTACTGATCAAGATATACACACAGGACTCAGCATTTATAAATCCATTTAATTTTTTAGTTTTCTTTCCCTTAAATGCTTTTTTAATTTATTTTCGACAATTTATTGCATGTATACAATGTACTGTCCACCTCTGCTCTCCTCTCTTGTCTCCCTCTTGCTCCTGTGAACCCTCTCTTGGGGAACATTTCCCAATCTGTCCCTGGAGAATCTCTGGGTTTTCTTGCCAACTTTATATCCCATTTCTGCTCAAGTTGAGCTAGATCATTCTGTATGTTTTCTTTCATTTTTAGCCCTCACCCGGATAAACCCGGCTCTCACAGGAATAGGTGTAGTGTGGCTTTGTTTGTCTGGCAGTTTAGGGTTTGCCCTTTCCATTGATGAAGTTTGCCCAGCTGTGCTTAAAGGATGCCACGGCAGATGTTCAATACTCATGGAATCGAGAACTAATTCTGCTTTGGGATTTCGTCCTGTCTACACTGGACCTATTTTGGTTCTTTACTCACTGTTTTACCACTTTCTTGGGTTACTTTTCCTACTTTTCCACTTTATGGGTTGTCTTGACAAACTTTTTTTTCCTTTTATCTTATTTTTGTTTTTGTTTTGTTTTTGTTTTTTGAGACGGGGTTTCTCTGTGTAGTTTTGGTGCCTGTCCTGGATCTCTCTTTGTAGACCAGGCTGGCCTCGAACTCACAGAGTTCTGGTTCTGCCTTCCGAGTGCTGGGATTAAAGACGTGTGCCACGCCACCAGGCTTTTCCTTTCACTTTTGATAACATGTTTGTCGGCTTTTGATAACATGTGACAAAATATCTGATGAAGACACTGTAACAGAGAAAAGCTGGATTTCCAGTCATGGTGTTAGAGGTTTCCGATGCCTCTCATTCCTACTCCAACTCTCCTGCCTGGTGAGAAGTTACCTGTAGACGAGGTATTGTCAGGCCAGACAAGAAGATCCAGGCTGCTATAGATGGGTCTCTCGGAAGTCTTCAGTTGGAGGGCTTGGGCACAGAATCTCCCTTTTCATTCCTATTAATATGGACATTTATACGAACTGGACTACTCTCCTATTCATCAGCCCCGACTCTCACTGAGAAATGCCTTCAGCACTGGGCCTGCTGTTTCCCTCAGGAATACGTGCTTACTCCTTTCTTATGTCGTTTTCTCCTCTCCCACATAGAATTCATCTCAGTGTGACCTTTTGATAAGCTTAGGACCTCAGTGATATGTTCTGTTTAAGTACAGAAGAGCCTGTGCTTAACGGTTTGATTAAGATGGATGGTTTAAAGTTCATCCATTTTCCAAGTCCACTTGATGTGAAAGGTATTCCCTGCAAAGTTACACTCAAGAGAGACCTTCCTACTAGTCCTTTATCTCATGAGGTGTCTGTCTTTTTTAAACAAACAAAGCTAAAATGAAAAGAAAAAAATCTAGACCCCACAGAAAGAGAATATTTTGTACCCTAGGGTTGTCCCTGACAGCTCATTAGAACAAAAGGGTAATTGCTGTTAGAATTTATGCACTAACTAAATACACTTTGCACACCCTCTAGTGACGACAAGTGTGCAATCCCCCATGTCGAATGTCTATGTTCCCTTACTAGGCCAGGTAGAAAGGGCACAGCTTGAGCAAAGAATCTTTTTGGTGTCAAAAAAAAAAAAAAAAAACCCCATATCAGGAATCTGGAGTACTAAAAGGCTCAGCATGGGAGTTGTGGGGATAAAGTGTAAAAGAGTGCATAAAAACCTAGTGCAGAGCCTGGCCTGCAGTGGCTTCTAAATAAATCAGGCCTGTTAGAATAAAATACTGTTATGTTTGGGGGATTCAGTGGCATCAAAATGGTTTCTTGGCTTTGAGGGTCTCGGGGGTCCAGGAAACAGGACACGAAGCCAAAGAGAAAGGGATTGAAAACATTGTTTCATAGGAATTTCAAAATTTGCCAGCTGAATCTGAATGAGAATAAGGGATCTGAAAGCAGGACTTGATAAAAGGTGATAGCATGGGAATCAAGGGAGTTTAATGGAGAAAACCTTGTCAAAACAACTGCTTTGAAGACCAAAGCCAAGTCTGAGTGGGACAGTGGTCCTCACTCTCCGAGTGTCTCATTGTCCCAGGATTCTCTTCCCAGTATTCCCAGTGAGAAATAGTGCCACTGACTAAGATCTCCTTTATGATCGTGGGAAAAATTTAAAGCAAGTGGAAGCTCCATCAATCAGATAACGTGTGTGTGGTGGCATGGGGAGAAAAAAAAAATCAAGAACCAGGCATTTTCAGTGCTTAGAACAGTGATGCTGATTAACCAAATTTCCACTTTGCGTTCTAGGAATTAATCCCTTAGATGTCAGAGTTAAGTACTGGGATGCTTACAAATTGACACTTGGCTATTCCAGACAGTATTCCTCCATGACTGACTAATTTTAGTTGATTCCCCACAATGTAGAAAAGCAAACTACATTTGCCTTTAATAAGCAAATGTGTTTAAAGTACATGTTTATATGTGGGTACGCAGAGCCAGGCTACTCAAATGAGAACAATGGAAGCGCAAAAATTCATTCTCAAGAACAAAGTCACAGAGAAATAGTGAGGCACTCTTGCGTTAGTAGCCCTACGGACAAGGGAAGTTGTCGCCATCACTGCGTCAGAGCAAAAAGAGGAAATACCTTCTAGGTGACCTGCAGACAGTAGCTTCCACTGAGGCTGTGGGAGGAGATCCAATTAGAAGGATCATCGTCTGACTGAAGCCTGGCTTTGGTGGAGAGATTCAGCTCTGTTACTCTGTAGCTGGGACAGGGGCAGGGAGGAGTCTTTACCCTGATGTTTCCTTCCCAACCTGTGTTCACTGTTCTCTCTTAATCTGACCAAACCCAACTACAAGTCATTGAAAAATAACTCCAAGGATGCTGTCCCTAGTCATCATGTCTTCTTGTTTAATTGTCATTTTGAAGATAGTAGCTTCAATTAGTTTTCCCTCTTGTGTTCTATTTTGAGATGTTAAATATGCTAATTTCTCTTTCTTTTGCCAAGGTCTGTGCACCCAAAGTACCCCCAACAGCATCACCTCACTTCTGCTTTCAGATATGTGTGTTCTTGTATCTTATTTAGTTGTTCTGATATTTTATATTGCTCTTAGTGGAGCAAAACCAGAAATCAAATGCTCTCTGTAATTACCAAATGAGGAATTTGTTCAAAATAACCAACTACAGCAAAGAAAAACTTCCCTGGAGCAGGAAGGGGAGTTCTGTATGTTCCTGGAAAGTCTGTGTAAGGACAATTCCACATTTGGCCTGAAACTCCCCATGACAAGAGTATTGATACCAGGCCCAATCTCTTTATCCCAGGAGAACTTGCGTAGGTAAATAAGGGTTAATCCCAAGGAGTCCTCAGCAGAAAAGAATTGCACAGTGGACTTCTGGGTGGCAGTGAGGCTAAACTAGTTACATGGAAGTGCTCTGTTCAGGCTGAATAAACTATTCCTATCATAATGACACATTCTATCTTAAGCTATTTTTATTTATTATTTCCTGGTTGCAGCTGTATGCCCAGGCTCTTCCTGCTTAGCTTTCTATTATACCCTCAGAAACAGCAAAACATAGCTGGAAACCAGGAGGTATTGACTGAGTGAATGATCCATCTGTCCATCTTCTGTAACTGCCTCACTTTTTGATTGATTCTGGTCACTCCCATTCCATAACCACCCAGTCTCTGGTCTGCTTGACTTTTATAGAATCCTATGGTAATGTGAACTTGCTACTCTTTGGTGGATCACACCCCATCCCATTTTTCACTTTCTTTGATCAATGTTTTGGTTTTTCTTTTATTTATTTATTTATTTATTATTGTATTCTTTTTTTAATTTTTTTATTTTTATTTTGCAATACAATTCAGTTCTACATATCAGCCACGGATTCCCTTGTTCTCCCCCCTCCCGCCCCCCTCATCTTACCCCCAGCCCGCCCCCCATTCCCACCTCCTCCAGGGCAAAGCCTCCCCCGCGGACTGAGATCAACCTGGTAGACTCAGTCCAGGTAGGTCCAGTCCCCTCCTCCCAGGCCGAGCCAAGCGACCCTGC
This sequence comes from Peromyscus eremicus, assembly GCF_949786415.1. Lineage (NCBI taxonomy): Eukaryota > Metazoa > Chordata > Mammalia > Rodentia > Cricetidae > Peromyscus > Peromyscus eremicus. The sequence goes on from NC_081416.1 coordinate 150,942,306, forward strand.
ATAGGCCCCAGGTTTCAAACAGCTGACTCATGCAATGAGCACAGGACCCGGTCCCACTGCCTGGATGCCTCCCAAACAGATCAAGCCGATCAACTGTCTCGCCCATTCAGAGGGCCTGATCCAGTTGGTGACCCTTCAGCCATTGGTTCATAGTTTATGTGTTTCCATTCGTTTGGCTATTGGTCCCTGTGCTTTATCCAACCTTGGTCTCAACAATTCTCGCTCATATAAACCCTCCTCATTCTCGCTAATTGGACTCCCAGAGATCCACCCGGGGCCTAGCCATGGATCTCTGCATCCAGATCCCTCAGTAGTTGGATGAGGTTTCTAGCACGACAATTAGGGTGTTTGGCCATCCCATCACCAGAGTAGGTCAGTTCGGGCTGTCTCTCGACCATTGCCAGCAGTCTGTTGTGGGGGTATCTTTGTGGATTTCTGTGGGCCTCTCTAGCACTTTGCTTCTTCCTATTCTCATGTGGTCTTCATTTACCGTGGTCTCCTATTCCTTGTTCTCCCTCTCTGTTGTTGATCCAGCTGGGATCTCCCACTCCCCCAAGTTCTCTGGGAATGCAAGCTTGTACAACCACTTTAGAAATCAATGTGGCGCTTTCTTAGAAAATTGGGAATCCATCTCCCCCAAGATCCAGCTATACCACTCTTGGGCATATACCCAAGGAATGCTCAACCACACCACAAGAGCACTTGTTCAGCTATGTTCATATCAGCATTGTTTGTAATAGCCAGAACATGGAAACAACCTAGATGCCCTTCAACTGAAGAATGGATAAACAAAATGTGGTACATATACACAATGGAATACTACTCAGCAGAGAAAAACAATGACATCATGAGGTTTGCAGACAAATGGATGGATCTAGAAAAAAATCATCCTGAGTGAGGCAACCCAGATTCAGAAAGACAAACATGGTATGTACTCACTCATAGGAGGATACTAGATGTGGAACAAGGATGACTGGACTGCCACTCACATCACCAGGGAGGCTACCTGGAAAACAGGACCCCAAGAAAGACACAGGGATCGCCCAATGACAGAGAAATGGAATGAGATCTACATGAACAGCCTGGACATGAGTGGGGGTAGTGAAGGGCGAAGGTCGAGGGAATGACCAATGTTTTTACAATGACCTTTCACCTTGGTCTGGTTCTGCAGCTCTTGACATTGACTTGTGTACAGTGATGCTGCAGGAGTCCTGCTCTTGGTATCACCTTTACTGGATGTGACCTCAACCACCCTAGAAAAAGAGGCCATGACTTTGCCTCTAAGTTTGAACTGTACGACCTTGCATACTTGGAGAGACTTAAGCAGCCAGAATGAATACACTGTGCTATGGGATAGCAGAAAAATAAGAGACTTACAGACTCTTTGTGTCTTCTACACACAAACAGAAAACAATACACAGAGATAATCCAATATCAAAGAGTACTTACTTGGTCTAAGTTAGAGAGAAAGGGTATGTGAAAGAGTATAGCCATATTGTGAGTATTAGATGCCGACAGCTTTTAAGCTCCATCACCACCCTTTCCTTTTTGGCTGCCCATCTTAGCAAGCTGACAACAAAGCCCAGGTTCCCATGCTGGGGACACTGGGAGGAAGTTCTGTCCAGGCAAGCTGAGAAAGAGAACATCACCTCAGCTCCACACAACCATGACAAACCCCAAACCACCCTTCTGCTTTTTCAAGCCATTCTGGAAATGCTAGAAGAGCCTGCCTTACCATTGAAAAGTCTTATTTTGTGACCTAATACTTTCATCATTTCTTGGTATGTGCCTAAAGTATTAGTCTGAACATCTGAACCAAAATTTGAATAGGAGGCCCATTCTTCTCTGGGTAGGGGGAGCTGAGCAACACAATTTTACACCTTTATATAACATTTCTTCACTGTAAAGAATACCTACACATCATATCATTTCTTTAAAAAATATTTTATTATTTACTTATGTATGTGTGTGTGTAACTTCAGAGGCTAGAGAGGGTTTGAACCCTTGGAGCTACAGATGGTTGTGAAGCACCAAGTAGATGCTGAGATCTGACCCTAAGTCCTCTGCAAGAGCACCAAGTGCTCTTAGCCACTGAGCTATCTCTCCAGCCCCATACAGCTCATTTCCTCCCCTGAGTACTTGTGAGATTGCATCTCTAGCCTTACTAAAACTGTTTCCATAGTGTTTAGTTCCCAACAGCAAAATGATGTCTAATTACAATACTCGGTGGTCACTTCTCTACCATGACCCAATGGACCCTGCAAAGTATTGATCACCTCAGATTTCTCACAGCTCATTATTGGTCTTTCCTGGTTCAGTTGTATTGAATTTTGGTACAGTTATATTTAAGTGATGACCTATTCTTGCAAAAAGAAACAGTGTGTAATTTAGGCTACCTCCCAACAGTAGCTACCCAGATTATAGACCAAGCTAAGTCAGAAAGAATATCTGAGTCATTCATTCCCAGAGTAAAGAGTATGATAAATGGGTGACTGTGCTGCTCAGATGGAAATGGTGGCCTTCCCCGCCCCAGGGAACGCAGTGCGGTAGAGTCATTCCTTTCAGCTGTCAGGCTTGCTGTTAATTTTGTCTGCATTGCCAGCCAAGGGCAGGAAGACACAGGAAGATGAATTATTGATTTCCACTTGCTGTTGATTGGGGAGCAGGTTTGCAGCTTATTTCCAAGTAACTCTTTTCATCTTCATGGTAATAAATACAAACATTCATTCAATTTATCCCTTGTAGTTAGCACCTTTGCGATAAATTGTGTTTTTAAAACAACTAACCATTTCCTTGCTAGACTCAGCCAATGAAAGGCTACACTTAAACAGATTCGTTGAATGCATCAAAGTTTAGAAATAGAAATTTTACTTTTAAGAAAGTAAGTGGACAGTGAATGGTGAATACAGCATGGGGAAGATTTCATATGTAAGTCCAGCAAGCTCGAGGATCTAAGAATCTTCCTATAGGAAATATAGCTGACTGCGACTGAGCAATAGGTTTCCTTGATCAAATTCAATTGCCAATCATCCAGCCTTGGTTTGGATATGCTAATTCTCTGGGCTTCTGTAGTTTCCCATTCTCTCAGCTCCCCGAGAGGAAAGGCAATCTTCCAGTATTCTCAAGCCATGCTGCACTGCCCTAAAAGCATTCTCCCTGAACACTTTGGTTTGCTGCGTCTGTGTGGTGCTGAAGAGCTCTTACGCTTTCCTTCCATTTGCCAAGGAGACAATGCTTTCAAAGAGCAACATGGGTAGCTGTTGGCCACAAAGTAGACCCCTCGCGGCTCAGCAGCTGTTTGAAAATTTCTGGTCCAAAACTGCACGATGATTTGATTTTTTCAGGATTTTTTTTTTTTAATGAGGACGGTGGCAGACTCACAGCTATAGAATAGTGTCCTGTCTGAAATTGGCACATTTTTTACCAGAAATCTTGTAATTCAGAAGCATGTCAGTATGGTCTTCAGACAAAAAGATATGTTCTCTTTTCTATCCAGCTGCGAGGTGAGGTGCACCAAATTAAACACATACATACAAAAGCCCTATATTTGCTAACTCATTTTTTAAATGCATAGATCCTAGAGATTGTACCTTTGCTAGAGGAATTTTCTAGGGAGAAAATCTAATTAGGCACAAACTATATTCATTAAAAATTAATTTTTTAAAGTAAAAGAACTCATGGGTAAAAGTAATTACATGTCAAATTCCCAATATTCCAGTGATGGGTTATATAAATCATTTATTTGTTTTATATGGATGACAAAAGACAAAATGCTTCAAAATGTTAAAAGCTATTTTAATTGCTTATCAGTATACAGGACAGGTATCTATAAATAACAAAAATCAAAAGCATGAAAGAGAAACAACAAAGTGGAGACCAAATTTTGCATTTTGTGATGTGGTCATAGTCGAGGTATCTTTGGATTACACAGAATGACACCACAGTATTATGGTGATATTTTATTTGTGCTGAAATGTGATTTTATTTGTATGTTAATAAATAAAGTTGCCTGGGGGTCAGAGCTAAAAGCAAGCCATTTAGAAGTCCAGCGGTGGTGGCATACACCCTTAATCCCGATCACATGGCAGGCAGAGTCTCTGTGTGTTCAAGGACACAGCCAAGCGGTGACCCAGACCTTTAATCTCAGTACGAACCATAGAGACCTGGAGGTCTGTATAGACAGGCAGTGATGAGGAAATCATGTGGTTCGGTTTAAAGCCAATGAGAAGGTAGAACAGGAAGGCAATAAAAAGACAGGTCACACAAGAGAAGGCCTCTCTCAGGGGAAGGGTGGCAGCAACTGGTAAGCTAAAGGCTTCCCTAGTGTTCTGAACTTTTGGGCTTTTAACTCTGCATTTGGCTCTGTGTTTCTTATTTAATAAGACCACTTAGAATTTCATCTACACAGTATCATGTTTTATATAAGCCTGTAGAAGAGCAAAAGCTATCAAAGATACACAAAAGAAGGTAAGGAATCAAGGCACATCCCTAGAGAAAACATGTCATCCAAAGATAGGCCTGAGAGGATGAAAAGCAGAAAGCATCTATAAACAAGTCAAAAGCAATTAATAAATCAGTGGTGGTAAGTCATCATCCATCAAAAATTGCTTCACATGCAAATGGATTCAATCTTTAATAAAAGAAACCCATAAGGTGATAAATGTATTAAGAGGCAGCCCCCAGTATGTTGCCTATAAGAAACATCCTACGCCTCTAGACAGAAGCTAGTGAAAGTGAAAGGATGGAAAAGATTTTCCACACAAGTGGAAATAAAAAGAGAATGAAGGCTCACAGAACAAATAGACTGTACACTAATATCAATAAATGGAGATGAAGAAGACCATTCTGTAATAAGGAGGGCCATCTTTCCTCAAGATGGAACTATTATAAATATGTGTGCACAATATTGGAATGCCTAAAATATAAAACAAATGAGAGACAGAGGAGTAGTCCCTCACTATCCTGTTTTTATCAATGGACAAATCACCCAGACAAGAAAATCAATAAGGAAACATTGGCCTTAACATACCCTTCAGACCAGAGACCAACAGGCACACATGTATGACACCATTCAACAGCAGCAGAACACACACACTTCTACACAGCATACCAACCATTTTCCAAGATAGATCACGTGTAAGAACACAAACACTATAGTTAGAAAGAGGGAAATGATCTCATCTCTCCCTGGCTACAAGTAGAGGGAACAAGAAATCAGGAACATAAGTTAAGAAGATCTGTGATTATATGGACACAGAGAAGAAGCACCTAGACAATAAGTTAAAGGGGAAATACAAGAGGAGACTAAGAAAATCTTAAAACAGAATGGATACATACTATGTTAAAATGCCACACCTGGAGCAGTTCTGAGAGGGGTGTTTATGACAACGAATGCCGTCATCCCAGACAAGTAAACTTCCAAATAAACAACTTATCACTAGAGTTCAAAGACCAGAAAAAGGAGGAAAACTAAGTCAAAAGACAGAAATAGTAAAGAGGATGCAGAAATAAATAAAATAAAGGCTAGGAAAACAACAGAAAAGGTTAATAAAACTAAGAATTATGGTATGAAAAGATAAACCAACAAGTTTAGACATTCCAACAAAGAAAAAAATTAAATTTAAAAGACTCAAAAAAATCAAAAAGAAAAAGAAAACACTGAAAAATGCAATCCAAAGAACAATGAGAAAATATTATAAAGAACTTCTTGCTAAATGTATAACCTAGAATAAATACACAAATGGCTATACACAGCCTATTGTGATCTATTAAGAGTAAACAAAAAATGAACAGATCAATAATAACTGAAGAGATTGAATCAGTTGTGTAAGAAGTACTCCATCCAGAAAAGGCAAGTGTCAGATGGTTTCTGTGCTATGAGACACCAAATATTTAAAGAAGTAAGATACACCCTTCTTAACCTCTTCCAAAGATTTGAAGAGATAATACCGATAAAGACATTACTTGAGGCTGATATTACCCTTATATAAAAGCTGAATAAGGAAATACAAAACAGTCAATACCTCTGATGAACATATATGTTAAAAAATTGGCAAGAAGATACAAGCAAACCGAGGTCAACATCACACAAGGGGGATCATTTATCATGGTCAAATAGACTTTAGCATTGGGATGCAAAGATGGCCCCAAACTTTCAAAATCACAGGAAGAAAACTAACAATTGTTTATATCAATAGATACGAAAGGCATATGAAAAAACTCAACATTTGTTCATGAGAAAAAGAAAAATGTACGCTAGGTAAATTGGGTATAGAAAGAAATAGCAATAAAATTTGGCTACTGTTAGGTCATGTTTAGTATCAAATTCAAAGTTGAAAATAGAAAGCACTCCGAGATCAGCAACGTAACACAGATGCTCGTTGTCTTCACTTCTACTAAACAGAGTGAAGAAGCAAAAAACTGTCTAGACAGCCAGGGGAAGAACCTGAACCATTTGTTTACAGGTGACATAGCTTTATGTAGAAACCCCAATAGCTCCATGCAAAGGTAATATCAAAGCTGATAAATTCAGGAAAATTGCAAAATTCAGTGTCCACATACAAAAGTTAGCATTTTCTGAATACAATACAAAACTATCCATGAAAGGAATCAATAAAATAATCCTACTCATCCTAGAGTTTTCCTGCCTGGCCCACGGTCAGGGCAAATCTCTCTTACCTGCCAGTCCCACAGCCGCTCAGATCCGACCAAGTAAACACAGAGACTTATATTGGTTACAAACTGTATGGCCGTGGCAGGCTTCTTGCTAATTGTTCTTACAGCTTAAATTAATCCATTTCTATAAATCTATACCTTGCCAAGTAGCTCGTGGCTTACCGGCATCTTCACATGCTGTTTCTCATCATGGCAGCTGGCAGTGTCTCTCTGACTCAGCCTTCCACTTCCCAGCTTTATTCTCCTCCTTGTCCCGCCTATACTTCCTGCCTAGCCAATGGCCAGTGTTTTATTGACCAATCAGCAACACATTTGCCATACAGAACATCCCACAGCACTTCCCCTATTTTTTTTTTTTAAAAAGGAAGGTTTTAACCTTAACAAAGTAAAATTACATATAATTTGGGAATTTGGGCATAGCTTCTCTTACTACTTCCTGCTGGAGGGGGGCGCTGTATCTTGTGGGGACACAAAGAAAATTTTAGGATTATGGAATAGTCCATGATGGTGTATCGTCTGAGCCAGTTGCCTTCAAACCATTCTGGATGTTGGATCATCTGGGCCATGGTGTCATCAGAGACCTTTCTGAGGGTCTTGGCTGGTCAAACCTGATGTATCTTAATCTGGAACAAATCCATAGCCTCTGGCTTTCTGTGGGAACAAAAGCAGAGTCTCCTTTCCAAAGCAACACATCCTTACATCCAAATTTTGAAGTCAAGATATCTTTAAAATATACATATTGGCATAACTCAACAGCTTTTACAATCAAATGTTTTTCTGCAGTTAAAAATCCCAAAGACAACACAATCCAGATTCTCTGTGTAATATTCGTCACTATGCAGCTTATTTTTTATATTAATTTTACTGTCTCTTTAAAGACTTTATTTTTTAAAACTATGTATTTGTTTATATAACTGTATATATCATCTTTTTTGTCTCTTTCAAGCCTATGTATATTTTACACAAATTGTAAACTATTACATCTGAATCTGTCTTATTGTGAATCTATTGCTTTAAACTGCAGCAGCTGTGGCTGCTGGCTCCGCCCACCTCAGCTTCCCAACATGGCGGTGGTAGCTTACCGCCAGCCCTGGGAGCTATCATGGGTCTATGCTTTTATCCAAGCAGCATGTAGCCCAGAAACCTCTTTTTTTGTTTTGTACTAGCAAAGGCTAAATCCACAATGCAGCTTAATGTGCCACTTGCAGAGGCCTCATTCCCGCCATACAACAGGTCGAGTGCGCATGCACGCTAGGAACCCTCCAGGAGCTCAAACTGGCAGCTGCCACTCATTTGAGAGAAACAATTAGGAAGCTGTTTTTAGCTCTGTTTTAGAATGTTTTCTCAGGTTTTAGGTGGAAACTCTTGCCACCACGTTGGACGCCATTTGTAGCTAGAGTTTTCCTGCCTGGCCAATGGTCAGGGCAAATCTCTCTCACCTGCCAGTCCCATAGCCACTCAGATCTGACCAAGTAAACACAGAGACTTATACTGGTTACAAACTGTATGGCCGTGGCAGGCTTCTTGCTAATTGTTCTTACAGCTTAAATTAATCCATTTCTATAAATCTATACCTTGCCAAGTAGCTCGTGGCTTACCGGCATCTTCACATGCTGTTTCTCATCATGGCAGCTGGCAGTGTCTCTCTGACTCAGCCTTCCACTTCCCAGCTTTATTCTCCTCCTTGTCCCGCCTATACTTCCTGCCTAGCCAACTGCCAATCAGTGTTTTATTGACCAATCAGCAACACATTTGCCATACAGAACATCCCACAGCACTCATCATGGTTAACAAATACTTAGAAAAACTGAAGAACTCTGTGCTGATAGTAAATTTGTAATGAAATAAGTTGAAGAAGACACATAGGAATGAAAAGATACATCTCCTGTTCCGGGATTAGAAGTAACACTATGGACACATCAACACCATGCAAAGCAACCTACAGATTTAATGCAAGTAATATCAATGCAAGTAATTTCAAATGTAATATGAAAATAATTTATCACAGAAATAGAAAGATACCAATTTCTAAATTGTATATGGAGCTATAAAAGATCCTGAATAGTCAAGGCCACACAATCAAGCGGTCTTACTACTGGGTGTATGTCCAGGTGAAATTTAAACAGTATGTCAAAGAGATATCTGCACTGTTTTTTTTTACTCCAGCACTGTCCACCACAGCCAATGGAACTGCCTTAGCTCTCCAGCAATGTATCAATAGATAAAATCAGTAGTGTTGGCAGACACAGGACACAGGTCTGTGTGTACATCTATATATACTTAGCTTATACTTAGCTTCAAGAAAAGAAAAATATCCTATCATTCATGATATCACAGATCTTACTTCAGGATGTTATGTATACTTTGTTACATGAAGTAAGTTGGACTCAGTAAATCAAATGCCACATGAGCTTACTTGCATGTTAATCCCATAGTGCTACAAGGCAAACCAGCAGCCTGCATGTTCATGAAGGAACAAGGCAGTACTGATCAGTAGAAACAATATTTTAATGATGTACTAGGTATATATGCTCAAGAAAACTACTATCCATCATGGTGATTATAGTTACCAAAATTTGTTGTTAAAAATCAAAAAGAAAATAAAATATTTTTTTGTAAATTAATATGTAAGTCAATGGATATATGCATTAGTTTGTATTATAAACCGTGTAAGTTTTTAAACTTCCCATTGTCAAAAAATTCATGTAATTTGGGGTCTGGAAAAATGGCTCAGTGATTAAGAGAACTTGTTTGTCTTGAAGAAGATTCAGCTCAGTTCCCAGCACCCATAGGGTGGCTTACAACCATCCATAAGTTCAGTTCCTCTTCTGTGTGCACACATGTTGTACACAAACATACATGCAACAAATATCCATCCATATAAAATAGGATAGACACATCTTTTAAAAGGCATGCAATTTTACATATTTCAAAATGAAGTTGTCAAAATGTATCTTATTAAATATTATGGTTCCTATTTTCTTTCCAATTCATTTAATTTTGAAGAACCTTAATAATATTGTCATTATTTTAGATTAAAATTATTTCATTTAAAATATACATACTCTCACATGCATAGCCCTTTGTGTATATGTTTCTTGGGTGTAAAGAATGAAATACAAAAACTAGAAAATTTTTAGGTTCTGAGGTAAAGCAATAAAAATAATAGCCCTTATTCCTGGTGAGTTCAAGGACAGGCTGACTGAATTGAGAGGCAGGATTTTGATGAAAGTCATTATTTCCCACACAGCAGAGCAGGCATGTAATTCCCCAGTGTCTAAACTGTTTCTAGTTCACTTGTTCTTTTCCATCTCACTCCTAAGTTAGGACGGAGTGACTACTGCTGGGAGCTTGGAGGAGACTAGGCTGAGAGATAAAGAATGGTGTGTTTCATTCTGTCACTATAGGACAGGACCACTGAGTTTAAGAAAGGCAAATTGCATATAAACCTGTTATGAGGATGGGTGGCTCACTCTGTTGTGTCATTTGGGGGACGTGGAATACTCCCACCCTTTCCTCTTCCAAATATATCTTTTGCTCATTTAATTAAGATTATATGTGTCATTGCATATATGCATGGCTTGCATTTAGCTACAGGCTGTGTCTGGTGTGAACTCCTTCTGCCTTTAGATAGTTTATAAGCCAGTGGTGCACTTAAAAAAAAAGATTCTTAGCCGGGTGGTGGTGGTGGTGGTGGTGGTGGTGGCGGCGGCGGCGGCGGCGGCGGCGGCGGCAGCGGCGGCGGCGCACGCCTTTAATCCCAGCACTCGGGAGGCAGAGGCAGGCGGATCTCTGTGAGTTCGAGGCCAGCCTGGTCTCCAAAGCGAGTTCCAGGAAAGGCGCAAAGCTACACAGAGAAACCCTGTCTCGAAAAACCAAAAAAAAAAAAAAAAAAAAAAAAAAAATTCTTGGTTTACAAAGGAAAGAAAGACAGATGCTCTGAAAAGTGGAAAAGGGACATTTTCCTAGGCCTTGGAGTCAAGGAAAGTGTCCTGACACTTGCTTGGTTACAGGCTGACCTAAAAGGTTCCATGGAAGTTAGTTAGCTGAAAGGAGAGAAGAGGAGATAGAAAAAGCAAGATGTTGGGTTGAAGGGAGATGTCAAGTGCGGCAATCACACCCCATCCTGGTTCCCATGTTTGTCAATGGTTTGACCTGGGGGAGCCACTGGTCATGTTTGAATGTCAGTTTCACTGCTGGAAAGTGGGGGTGACTGGTCATTGCTGAAAAAGGAGAAACCATGTGGCCAGTGACACTGGAATTATGAAGTAACAGGAACCCCAAGCCCACCAGTCTCAGTGTAACTGGTCATGTATTGGGAGGTTAATGACAAACAATGTAGAATGTAAAGGCCTAAGAAATTCAGGGGTGTGGCTAAGTCTGCACCAAAGGAAAGCAGACATCCAAATACAATCTGAACACCGCTGCTTCTCATGTTTACATCCATGTGGAAGTAGACATCATCCTCTTTTCCCATGGAACACTGGCTTTATACTCCCAGGATAAGATGACTCTATTCCCTTAAGAGGTGGCTTCTGTGTTTTGCATCTTTGACTAGAATTTACTCAAAGAGAGTTTTCCTTCTTCAGCTCTAGTCCCAAAGTCTCAGAAGGGGACCAGTCAAGTGTCCATCCTTGATACCACCAGCTATGATCGGAGAGTGAGATCATATCATACCCACACAAGAGCCCTGTCAAGACTGGTGGAGGTAGTTTCCAGAAGAGGTGCACAAGGCAAAAGGATTCCAGTTTATGGTTCTTTTTAATACTGGGGCTGCTCTACAGCACACACAAAAGCTTCGTATACAATATCCAGTTGGTTTGCAGTGAGAAAGTTACTACAATTTCTGTATCACAGATGAAGAAAAGGCATCCTTTACACACACAGCACACAGCTAGCAAATGAGAAGCCAGGAAATCAAACCAAGCTTGCCTGCTTAGAGCTTGAGCTTTTGATTCTTAATGACATTTAATTTGGTTAATGTCTTTTTTCCCACTAGACTTCCATGGATGCCAGAATCCTAAACCCCAGAGAGGTGGATAGGACCCATACCTGTCTCCCTGTAGAGCTTAGGGCAGACAGAAGTTGCAAGCAATTCTGCCTTGAACACGAAGCCAGAGCTAAACTCAAAGAGAGAGAGATTCTTTAGATGTTGTAGGTCACATACTTTGATGTAGTTCTATTTCCCACACCTATATTATCCTCTTCTTTCCCACAGAGTATAAAACATCACACCTTTCATGTTAAAAAAGTAGTTTCACAAGTGCATGCTGATTTTTTCATAACCCTTGGTGGTCATTCTATCTAAGCCTATAGATCTCAGCAGAAATTAAAGAGAAGTGGTTCTATGGTGCTAAAAATGGATGTGGGGAGATTCTGACAGCATATTTTATCTTCCAGATACCATGTCTTCATTGCCTACAAGGTAATTCCAGACAAAGAAATGTACCAAGTCTGAGCAGATTCACTACTCATACATTCACCAATAATCCATTGCTTCGCCCAATATGTCCTCTGAATATCTGAGAGGATTAAAATATCCACTTTACCTTTCTCAACAAATATGCAGAATGTGTGTAATTGCTGCTGTTTTAGTAGTGCAAAGGATAGAAGGACTTGTGACTTATTCAAGAAGGAAGAGAGGAGATGGCAGACACATGTGCGATCACATCTGTATTCATTCAGGAGCTCGTTCAGTCATCCCTGTATAGTGGAGTAATTATTACGGCATAGATAATTTCAACTAAGGAGAGGAGGATACAATGGTAGCTTAGTTTCTGTGTACGATATTTTATTTTAAAAATTTGAAATAAACAAAGAAAACCATCAAACTTTAAAGCTCATTGTGAGTACAATGGTTTTACAAAGCCAAATATCTGGAAGATGAGGTAGGATATTTGCTTGGTAATGAAACTAGAGAAAAAGAAATCTACTGCCCAAAGTACCAAAAATGCTCCATTTTGCTTCTGTTTTTTGTGTCTGTTTTTTGGTTTAAGTGTGTGTGTGTTTAAGTGCAAATATGTGCATGCACGTGGAAGCCAGATAAAAACCAACCTTGGCTGCTGTTCCTCAGGAGCCGTCCATGTTGTTTTTTGAGACAAGATCTCTCATTGGCCTGGAACTCACCAAGTAGGCTAAACTACCTAGCCGGTAAGCCCCAGGGACCTACCGGTCTCTGGCTCTCCAGTGTTGGCATCACAAGAGTGTGCCACTGTGACTGTCTTTCCTATTTTATGTAAGCTCGGGGAAAACAGCTCAGGTATGTGTGCCTGTAAAGCAGGTGCTTTCCTGACTGAATATCTCCCAGGCACCATTTCTTTTTGAATGCTCATTACCATGTGGTTGATATAGACTTCCCTCATCAGTACTATGATGAATGTGTCCTGATGAACAGGGTCTTAGTACAATGTTCTCTGTGCTGATTCTCTATGTTCTGTTCTTGGTCAGAGTGAGCAACGGTCATGGTTTAGCAGGAACTTAAAAAGGCATGTCTACCTGAAATCACATTAAACCAAATCTAGAAGCTTCCCACGTGAAAAGTTACTTCATATACTTCCGCAAAGTGCCTTAATCCTCTGCCATGGATTGTAATTTATCCTAGAACTTATCTACTAAACCCTGTGCCAGAAACAGAAGATAAGTCACCCTGCTGAGAAGAGGAAAACACTGTCCACCGACAAGTGGTTAGTTAGTTGCATGCAGTAGTGAAGGAACTGGTTCCATTGCCTCCTTTGCAAATTCCTCCCACAGTCTGCATCTGATTCTGTGTTACTGTGTCACATCCATTTTCTTAGGAAGCTCCCCATAGTTACCTTCAAGACTGATGGACCCTGGATCTGATGCTAGTTACAATTAAATGATGTATTAAATAGATATAAATTCCAAAGTATCTGATAAAGAATAGAGAGGTAGAGATTGAGATTTTAAGTGCTCACTGGGTTGGGAAGCTCAGTATATTCAAAGCCTGTAAGGTAGAGCAAAAGGCTGAAGACTCAAGAAAGCTTTGACATTGCAGATTTATAAACATCAGATACACTTAGAGTCTAGTGCATGCTGTATTTACACGTACTGTAAAATGATTGTGAATATTCAAGAAGTGTACGCTCCAGCTCCCTCACAAAGGCACTTTTGGGAAATGTGTTTGTATATTTGTGCAATATAAGCACCCAAAACCTACTACCTTAGCAAATATTCAATTTATATTACAAAACTATTAACTATAGTCATCATAGTGTTCCCGGGATCCCAAGACTGACTCTTAATCATAATCAAATTTGTACTTTTGACCCATATCTTCCCAGGATTCCCTATGGCCTGTGGTGACCATTGTTCTACTCTTTATTTCTTTTTTGCCAACATAATATTTTCATTGATTATTTGGGAATTTTATACAATGCACTCTGATCACAGTTGATTTCCATTCCTCCCAGGTCCACCCACCCACCCTTGTGCCCCACCCCTAAAAAAAATAGACAAAGTCCAATTTGTGCTGCCACTGAAGCATGATCAAACTACCAATGGCCAGCTTTTTAAAGATAACTCAGTCCTTTCCCATCCCCTTCCCTACCTGCCAGAAGCCATCGACTGTGAAGAGCTACCCTTGCTGAAGGGGTATCTTTATCACAATTTTTAAGGACTCTCTTCAATGGTTTCCTGTCTAGACTGTTTCTTTGTGTGTATGTGTGTGTGTGGGGGGGGTGTTACAGAAGCCTTCAGTGTCTCTCGTTCTCAGTTATGAGTCTGCAGTCATAGACACCACTGCAACGGAAGCTTCTTGCCCTTAACAGCCAGTGGCAGCACAGATCATGGACTTGCACATGGTTTACTGTGGCAGCAAGGATCATGGACATCAGTGTGGCCTCTGTTTTTAACTTCTGTTTATTCAACTTTGAAAAATATTTAGCATGGAAGATAGTTCTTAGTGTTTCCTTATTTTCTTTGTTTGGTTTATTGCATTTAATAATAGCTTGCAGTTTCATCCATGTCACCACAAATGTCAGGATCTCTTCTTAAAATGTTAAATAATAGTTGTACACACACACACACACACACACACACACACTATATATATATATATATATATATATATATACACATATATATATGATAGTTTACGATCAATTGGCATGTATTAGTCTGAATACTTTAATGAATGTCTCTATGTGACTACAAATCTTTACTTCATTTTCTTTGGATATATACACAGAAAAGGGACTGCTCAGTCATACAGAAGTTCTATATTCTTCTCTTTTTCTTTTTATATAACCTCTACACTGGTATTCATAATGAATTTACATTCTTACAAACTGCAAACATTTCCCTTTCTCCATGCCTTCAGTAACACTTGCTGTTTCTCTTCAGTAAAAGTCATTGGACCATGTGTGTGATGATATCTAACAGTGGTTTAGGTTTATTTCTCTGACTTTCAACAATGCTGAGATCCTACTTACTATGGAATCACAAAAGACACTTGGATGCCCAACTTGATCTGAGAGAACTAGGTTGGAGGCCCCATGATTCCTGACTTCATGTTATGTTACCAAACTGTATTGGACTCAGATTGTACTCAGGGTAGAACAACAGAGCAGTGTAGCAGAGAACATGCAAACAAACTAAAGCATAAACATGGAACAAATCTTTGACAAATATGCTAAGAGCACACAAGGAAGAGGAAGAGTCATGGTGTAGCTTAAGTTTTCCTGCCTGGCCCACAGTCAGGGCAAATCTCTTTCACCTGCCAGTCCCACAGCCTCTCAGACCTGACCAAGTAAACACAGAGACTTATGTTGCTTTCAAACTGTATGGCTGTGGCAGGCTTCTTGCTAACTGTTCTTATAGCTTAAATTAATCCATTTCCTTTAATCTATACCTTGCCACATGGCTCGTGGCTTACCGGCATCTTCACAAGCTGTTTCTCATCGTGGCGGCTGGCAGTGTCTCTCTGACTCAGCCTTCCACTTCCCAGCTTTATTCTTCTCCTTGCCCCGCCTATACTTCCTGCCTAGCCAACGGCCAATCAGTGTTTTATTGATTAATTAGCAACACATTTGCCATACATCCCACAGCACTTCCCCTATTTTTTTTTTTCAAAAAGGAAGGTTTTAACCTTAACAAAGTAAAATTACATATAATTTGGGAATTTGGGCGTAGCTTCTCTTACTACTTCCTGCTGGAAGGGGGCGCTGTATCTTATGGGGAAACAAAGAAAATTTTAGAATTATGGAATAGTCCATGAGGCTGTATCGTCTGAGCCAGATGCCTTCAAACCATTCTGGATGTTGGATCATCTGGGCCATGGTGTCATCGGAGACCTTCAGGGGGTCTTGGCTGGTCAAACCTGATGTATCTTAATCTGGAACAAATCCATAGCCTCTGGCTTTCTGTGGGAACAAAAGCAGAGTCTCCTTTCCAAAGCAACACATCCTTATATCCAAATTTGGAAGTTAAGGTATCTTTAAAATATACATTTTGGCATAATTCAACAGCTTTTACAATCAAATGTTTTTCTGCAGTTAAAAATCCCAAGGACAACACAATCCAGATTCTCTTTGTAATATCCATTTTTACGTGGCTTATTTTTATACTACCTTTACTGTCTCTTTAAAGACTTTATTTTTAAAAACTATTTATTTCTTTATATAACTGTATATATTCCTTTTTTGTCTCTCTCAAGCCTACGTATCTTTTACACACATTGTAAACTATTACACCTGAATCTGTCTTATTGTGAATCTATTGCTTTAACCTGCAGCAGCTGTGGCTGCTGGCTCTGCCCACAGCTTCTCAACATGGCTACGTTTACCACCAGCTCTGGGAGCTATCATGGGTCTATGCTTTTATCCAAGCAGCATGTAGTCCAGAAACTTCTTTTTTTGTTTTATACTAGCAATGTCTAAATCCACCATGCAGCTTAATGTGCCACTTGCAGAGGCCTCATTCCTGCCATACGGTAGGTTGAGTGCACACACTAGGAAACCACAAGTAGCTCAAACCAGCAGCTGCCACTCATTTGAGAGGGACAATTAGGAAGCTGTTTTTAGCTCTGTTTTAGAATATTTTTTTTTCAGGTTTTAGGTGGAAACTCTTGCCACCACGTTGGACGCCATTTGTAGCTTAAGTTTTCCTGCCTGGCCCACAGTCAGGGCAAATCTCTTTCACCTGCCAGTCCCACAGCCTCTCAGACCCGACCAAGTAAACAGAGACTTATGTTGCTTTCAAACTGTATGGCCGTGGCAGGCTTCTTGCTAACTGTTCTTATAGCTTAAATTAATCCATTTCCTTTAATCTATACCTTGCCACATGTCTCGTGGCTTACCGGCATCTTCACAAGCTGTTTCTCATCGTGGCGGCTGGCAGTGTCTCTCTGACTCAGCCTTCCACTTCCCAGCTTTATTCTTCTCCTTGCCCCGCCTATACTTCCTGCCTAGCCAACGGCCAATCAGTGTTTTATTGATTAATTAGCAACACATTTGCCATACATCCCACAGCATCATGGTGTTGGGAGAACTGAATGTCTGTGTTAAACAAAACTGGACTCTACCCAAGATGTCAACTCTGCCCAACATCAGCTCTGATGTCATTAGTCTTTAGAAGAAAACACATGGAAGGTGTTTCTGAACATAAGTGTTTTGGATCTCACACCAAACACTCAGACAACAAGTGAAAATAAGGAACAAGAACTACATAAGACAGAAAACCATCTTCGACTCAAAGGGAAAAAAAGACAGAATTGAAACAGTATGAGGCATTATAGAAAATATTTGTAACCAATATATGTGACAAAGATTTAATATCTGAAATAGATAACAGATAAAACTGAATAGCCAAAGACAAATAACTAAATTTTAAAAAATGGGTAAATGACCTGAATAGACATCTTTGCAAATAAAATACAAAGTGTCTGTAAGTTCAGTGGAAGCTGTTTTAGTCTTTCATGTGAAGACTCTAGGTTAGGCTCCAGGTGCAGAGTGCAGAGTGCAGAGTGCAGGTGCGGGTGGGTGGGGACTTTATTCCACAGTCCTCCTTCAGTAAGCTTTGGAGGGTGTGAGGAAAACCTCCTTGATTTAGAGTCATTTGACTATAAACATTAACTAACATAACAAGAGGCCTTTATGACGACATCCACAAGACTGTTAAACCAAGTAACTGAGCTCTCCAGCCATGGAGACACAAAACTATTCCCAGATGCATGTGGAGGCCAGAGATTAATCTTGTGTTCCTATTGACGTCAAACATGTTTGTGTTTAGTTTTATTTTGATACAGGATCTTTGTCTGAGACTTGGGGCTTGTCTGTTCAGCTAGTACCAGTGATCCTCCTGTCTCTACTGCCTCGGTGCTGGGATTACAAGCACCCCAACCTCCTCAATACTCAGGTATTTTTGTTGTTGTTGTTTTAATGTAGATGCTGAGGCTCAAACAAATGCTTTGGGGACAGGGTTTTATAGATTGAGCTGTCTCCCCAGCCCCTCGTGGAAATAGGTATGGTACAAAGTACACAAATGAATGAAAGAATGAAGCGGTCATCACGGGTAATCATGTTTCAGTAGACAACAACAGACAGGTGAACTCTATGAAATGGCTAGCTTACTTAAGCACAGTGAATTTGGCCAGATGGCAGATCAGCCAATATGGAATGGAGTCTTGTATACATCTTTAGTTCTCATCTTGGGCCAATGCTTTAATAGCACGATCATAAAATATGCTGACAGCTCTTGAATGAACAGTTACTGCCATAGTTTCTGTATGATCATTTTCTTACTCAGAGCAGAAGCATCAGTATGATGGCCAGTATTTACATCCTTTTAAAACTTTCTTTTTATTTATTCTTTGTGTCTTTCACATCACAAATCTGTCTCCCAATCCTACCTATCTCCTTCCCTTCCCAAATAAAACAAAATAAAATTCAAGAGAAAAAGGAAAAAAAGAAAAAAGAAAGAAAATAGAAAAGGGAAAATCTCGTCATGGAAGCTGCAGTGTGACACAGTGAGTTGTGTAGGAAACCCCTTTATGCATACATTTTTACATGCAGGTGTTCATCACAAGGAATCATCGGTCTGGTTCAAAACCCCTGGTCTCGTCTTCATTAAAGTTGCTCGATGATGTTGAAATGAGCAGATTTAACTTAAAGTCTCTAACCAAAGCACTTCTAATCTGGATCATCCATGCAGTAAGACAGCATTGATCACATTCTTGTCTTTATCTTTCTTGTTTTGAACATTTTAAGAAATCGGGACATTTCACATTTCTTTCTCTCTCACACTCTCCTGAGTGGTCATTCTTCATTATAGGATCACAGGGTGTGGAAGGGGAGGCAGAAAAATTATGTCCTGAAATTCAATAACACTTTATTTTGCATGTGGAAAACCTGTGGGCTCACCTGAATGGGACAAAAATGAATGAAAACCACCCCACATTATCTTTCTTCCAAGATCCAGTCTTCCAAGTTCTTTGCCAGCACCAAGAGTCAAGCTTCCCTATAGGGCAGTGGTTCTCAACATGTAGGTCACGACCCCTTTGGGGTAAAAAACGACCCTTTCACAGGCGTCACCTAAGACCAATGGAAAACACAGATATTTACATCATGAGTCATAAAAGTTACAAAGTAGTTACAAACAAAAATAATTTTACAAGTGGAGGATACAACAACACGAGGAATTGTATTAAAGGATCTCTGCATTAAGAAGGTTCAGAATCACTGCTATAGGCCAAAAGGGAAAGTGGCTTATGGTTGTACCTGAGTGACAATGTCAACTTGGTCACCTGATTCACAACACTACCCCTGGGAACACGTGTCCTTATCAAAATGCCAAATATATCTGCTTTTTCCACACTACCAGTCAAGACACCGTAACCCCATTCTTTCAGGTATTTTGAATATTTGGCATGAAATTTGCAATGATCAGATGTTGGCTCAACCTGTACCCCTGGAGTGTGAAGTCTCCCTGGTCACAACTACAGCAAACTCTTCTTCGCCTCCTCTGCTCCAGTCTCCGTTCCCTGTATACTTTGAAATATGATGGGACATGACTCGGTTACATAAATAGTAAGTAGATATTACAGAGTAACATGTATGCTGTCTGATATCTGTGAAATTTTACCCTCTCACTTATAAATGAAATAACATACATGTGTGTGCCATTGCATGTTTCCAAAACACTGACTCATGTGGTATTTATTGGTATTAGGAAATTATATAGGTATGTATATACCTTATATACATACCTCATATATACGCCTGGCACATGCTATCAAGGGCATAGAGATAATCAGGCTTCTGTCTACAGAACAGACACTAATTAAAAAAGTCAAGAATTGCAATTATATAAGCAAAAGTTACATTAAGTTCTATCAGGGAAAATGCATAGAAATTTGTATGGAGTAAGGGAACCCATTTTATTATAGTGAAAGGAAGCTGAGGCCTCAGCAAGGGCAGGTCTGGAAGACTCAGTAGGGGTGATTAAAGAGGAGCCCCTGTGCCTTTCTTTCCTTACAGGTCATGACAAAATCTTCCCCCACCCTGAGACTGAATCAGCCTCCAAATTCAGAGATGGGGTTTAACTTTGAGTAGAAAACAGATGTGGCCATTGCTAAGAAATTTTCTGGTTTTCACATTCATGAGGATTGTTTATTCCACTGTTCAGAAAGAAAAGATGGCTCATGGTCACATATTGAAAAAAGATCTGATGGCCAAATGCATTTTGAGAATCTCCCCAATCTCTTTTCAATATGTTCAATTCAGATACTTGACATGAACTACGTTCTCCTGGGATTTTCACTGTATCTTTTAATCAAAATCCCAAGTATAAACCACACAAGAACTCCAGGCTTCGCTCTTGATTTGCACAGAGGGACGACGAAGTTATTTCCTCTCATATACAATCATTTCTTTGAAAGAAAGTGTGCTTTAAATTAGGCATCAGTTTAATGAGTGAGCAATGAGCCCAGCCCTTGAATACTCTGTTAACATTCAAAAGTCCGTTCAAAGTGAAGGAACAGGCACGTTTGGCATTCACATCTGTCCTTGAATTGACTGGTTTTGGAAAAACTCGTGCCTCACTTTTCCTCCGAGTTAAACCATCATTTCAGCTTCATGCTCATTTTTGGGCAAACGATGAGCATTAATAGTTGTTTTAGAA
The DNA here is from genome assembly GCF_949786415.1 of Peromyscus eremicus. Taxonomy (NCBI): domain Eukaryota; kingdom Metazoa; phylum Chordata; class Mammalia; order Rodentia; family Cricetidae; genus Peromyscus; species Peromyscus eremicus. Next base: position 150,963,117 of record NC_081416.1, read on the forward strand.
GCTGCTTATGGGATGTGGGCACAGGCATTCTGAGACATTGCAGTATTCAGACTGTGATGTTTTTGAACAGGGCTGGACCAAGCTTTCCAAAAGGGAAATAATAGTTCAACTCCTAAAATTTCTTCCATATATTTCTTGATATTTGATACTTTCTACAGCTTGTCATATAAAAGAAAGTACTACAGATCAGCCAGCCATGTGGGAAAACTGAGGAAGAGAAATTCACACTTGACTCCCTAACCTCACAACACCCACACAGGTGATTTCACGGAAGACATACAATAGCTATGTTTTCTGCTAAGATATACCTGGTTCACATAGTGCAATTCCTCACATGAATATATTATGGCATTATACAGGCACAGAACATTCTAAACTTTTCCAGCTGTTTCTTCAAGTAAATCCAGATGAAAACCATTCTTTCAGCTCACAAAGATCTTTTAAATTCTATTATAATTCCTCTCAAATATAAGTTAACATGTACACATATATATCTACTTTTTCAGGAGATAGTATTTCCCCTAACAAATTTTATAGATATTCCTTCCCTTTTTCACTTTGTTGTTTATTCATTCAGGTTTTGCTGTTTTTAATTTTTTTGGAGACAAAGATGAAACTCCTACTGGCCTCTAATTCTTGGTCCTCCTGTGTCAGCCTCCAGAGAACTGAGATTTCAGGTGTGAGCCAGCATCACAGCCTAATGATACTGTTTAAAGACACAGAACCTATCTACCAGACCTGTCCAATCACAAACATCCAAGGCAATTACTGGGATTCGGAAAATTCTGGGGCCACCTTTTCTTCCCACACAGTTTACTAGTAATTACTTGTCATTCAAAGTTGGCCAGAACTCAACTGACTACTACAAAAAATTATACACACACACACACACACACAGACACACACACACAAACACACACATACAAACACACACACACACACTCACATACACACATACATATATATACATACATACATACATACATACACACATACATACATACATATTAAAAATCATTGAAGCCTTTCCTGTCTTATCCTTTCACCTTATATTTTCTGAAGAATGTTCTGGAATAATCCAGGCAAAGGGGAGCCCACTGGGATCTGAGAGTGTTAAACTACTGGTAATAATGATGGAGACTGCCAAAAGATAGGGTGGGGAGGAACCCAAAGGCCTTTCCTCATTACTGACCTCCTAACTTCCAAGACATAATCTAAGAGGTTCTAAAATATGAGAAGGTGAAATGTGAGATAAAGCTGGGCTATGAAACCCAAACCTGGGGATTTTTTAAATGTAATATACCCAGGAAATCTTTGGCTGGAGCCATCTCCGGACCTGAGCTGTTAACCTGAACACTCTCACTACTGGTGACATGCTTGTAAGCTCAGGGCAGCATCAGAAGGTAGATAACAGGATATAGTATCAGAAGATGAAGCTGTCCAAGAAATTCCTGAGCAAAATAAGATTTTTTTCTAGTTTTGAAAACAACGTTAGATCAAAATTTAGACTAATAGGAGCAACCACTACTTAATAGGAGCTTGGCATTGGACACCCTCCCAAGAGCTCTTTATTGAATGACTCTAAAGCATACATATGAAAGCTGTTGAGGTCCTAGAATGTTCCACAACATTTTAATAGCCAAAATTATCTCATTTTGAAGACATCATACTGTGTTTTGTGTTTTCACACATTTCATGGTATTTTGGCTTGCTGATAACAACATTGATGTATTATCTTACATAGATTATTGGCTCAACAAGAACATACAATTAGAAGTCAAGTTCCTGGACTTTAGGTATAAATAAACAAACAAGCATTATCTTTCCAACTACTGTGTCATTTTGTTTAGGTTGTCAATAAACATTTTTGGTGTGGTTAGTATATTACAGGCACCATACAGAGACTGAAGTTTAGACAGTTTTTACAGATTTTTCCTCGAGTGGCAGAAAAAGACAAGCCACCTAGATAATGTAGGCTGGTGAGTATAGCATTGGAGGGAACATGTGCACACTAGGAATCTCTAGGGCTTATGGAGTTTGGTTCTGTCCATCCTCAGGGCTCATGGGAGAAAGCTGGACCAAGTACATTTTCATGGAAATGATTAAGCAAAGAAAGGCATGTGATGGAGAAAACTTGAGTAGAAAGAAGAGCATTTGTCTACACAAGGAAACAGCAATAGCTTACGGCATGTGAAACTATGATTTCTGGGTTCACATCCAAATGCTTATTAACTGTAGGATTAATGTCCTTGCCTCATTTTATTTCTCTATAAAAACAGAATGTCAGAGTAACACTTAACTGTATCAGTGGGTCAAGCAGGCATCACAACCTCCAGCATATACTAAGATCCTGTCTGCAGGCACAGCTGTGGTGGCATGGTGGGCAACCACGGAGATGAGGAAGCAGAGCTGGGCATCACAGCACCTGAGAGTTAGGAAGGTTTGGCAGTGAATGTCACACAGAGGTGTGATGAAAGCCTTTGCCATCTACTCTGAGAGGATAATCCTTGTGTATTTGCAGTTACAGGATCATGTGAACAACTATTTCACCATTTATAAATGAGGTATTTGTGGAAACTCAGACCTCCATTCCAAGCACACAGACACTCTCAGGTGAATTCTGTGTGTTCTGAAAATCTGGTTGGGAAGAAACATGAGGTTCAAGAACTTCAGTACAAATGTGGAGTAGATGAGATGTCTCGGGTCGTCTGTCATTCATTATCACTGGCACTAACAAGATGCATGCTTTAAGTGATTTCACGGGTGGAGAAATGACCCAGGATTTAAGAGTGCTTACTGCTCTTCCTGGAGACCTACCTGAGTTCAGTTCCCATCAACAGCATGGCAGCTCATAATCATCTGTGTCTCTAGTTCCAAGGGAATCTGATGCCCTCTTATGGCCTCCATAGGCACCAGGCACGCACATGAAGCACAGACATGTATTTTGACACTTATCTATACACATAAAATCAAATAAACCTTAAAAAATAGAAAAAGAAAATGATTCAAGTTAGGTACAAAACACATGCCTCAAAACTGATCACAGCATGGAGAACCTTGACCTAGATACTGACTAAATATATTTCCATTATAGATGCCTTATTAATAATTGTCTCATAATTACTGGACTTACAGAGTAGTTAAAAGAAAAAATAACCCACAAGCTGTAATTCTGGATTGTAAATTTTCAGTTGTGTGTGTAATGTATTAAATATTGCATGCAATAAAACTTATTTTTACAAAAACTGGGTCATACTTCCCATCTATTTTTACACATCGCTCATGTGAACACTCCCCTTCTGCTGGAGCATTGCACATCTTCAGTTTTAACAGCTGCAGCATTTTTTTTATCAGCCAGCTGCAACATAATTTCTCTAGCTCTTGGACATTTACAAGTATTCCTCATTTTACTGCTGCAAAATAATGTGAAAACCTACAATTGTTTTGTAGCCAGTCTGCACCTAGCTCTATTGTTTTGCTCATCCCCATAGGGTAATCAACAGCAAGGTCTCAAGCATTTACAAGCACTGTTGGATTTAATCAAAGCCACTGGTCAGGCATGGCTCAACCTGACCCTTCCTCGGGAACAGGGACTTCCTACTCTATTCTGAGTAAGTTATGGAAGTAACCAACTCCTTTCTTTTGATTTGAGACCCAATCCATGGGAGGCAATTAATTCGAAGTACAGAAACCTTGTCAAAAGCCCACAGCTGGGGAAGTCACAGGTTCTAGAGGGGAACCTTATACTATTGTTTTGCTAAATGGTCATGTTATCAAACTGTCTAAATATTTATGTTCTATGCATGTCTATAGATAAGTGTTGCCCTCAACCTTGGTCAGGTATTCTTCTTCTGGGCATCTCAGTTAATGAGCAGCAGTTAATGCAAAGGCTCCTAACTGGTCAAAGTGCTGAGACTAGATGGCTGCTTTCAGTCTTAAATGAGACTTCTGTATCACTCCTTTACCACAACAAACACAAGGCTCAGGCCACATTCCGAAAAAGGAGTGGAAAGAATGGAGGCACTGGCAGGTAGGAAGGGGTGCTGTGAGATGCTGTCTTCTCCACATGACTTGGCCATCGTGCCCGTGAACTCACTGCAGGTATGGTCTCCTGCACAAGATAAAGCCATTAAATATAGGTTAACATGCCAGCAGACAGCACTAATTGGACTCAATGGGTTACAGAGAAGAGGGGGAGGAAGGACAGAAAGGTGGTAAGTGGGAGATGGGGTATGTTAAGAGTTGGGGGGGGGGTGACCTGAGTGAGATAGGAAAGTAGTTGAGGTGGATATGATCATCATATATATGCATGAGATTGTCAAAGAATAAATCAAAGTTTACAGACAGATCTTATTATCTCACTGCACAGGTTTCTTTTTTGTTCATTGAGACAGGACCTCACCCTGTGACCAGGTCTGTCTAAACCTCACTGTGATGCCCCTGCTGGCTTGGAACTTATGGTAATCCTTCTGCCTCAGTTTCTTGTAGATTGAGACTACAGGCCTGAGTCACCATGTCTGGGGTTCCTGAAACTGATTTTTCTAAGTACACCACTGTTTTTGCGTTTAATTTGGTGCCAAACAAACACACACTCTGAACAATGGCGCTGTGAGAATATCCACAAATGCGTTTTAGTTAAACCTGTAATCATCTCTTTAAAATCTCACCTCCTAGAAAATTGCACCAGGTTTCTCATATCTGACATTTATGAGCAAGATGCTGGCGGCTGTGTTAGTGGATTACGGCATGGAGGTGTGCCAGTGCTGTCTATAAACAAGAGCGGCAGTCAGGCTTTGCCTCCTTTCAGTTTGTTCTGCGGCACATGGTTGGAGGAAGAGAATAGGATGCCTTGACATTTGCCCTAGGAGTAGAGGGGAGATCTCTTAAGACTGTTTTCTTTTGTTTTGTCTGTTTTTAAGCTGCAGAAATAGTCTGCAGCTCAAAGAACACTAGTTAGGAAAGCAAGCTGAGTACCCCATTAACTCCTACAGTAACAAGTTCGGGGCAGTGCCCTCAGCTGTTCAATAAAGACCTCCTGAAGATGGAGGTTGCCATGGTGATAAGAGCCGCACACAAGGAATAGGGCTGAGGCAAGCTTCTGCAGAGATGCAGGGGCAATGTGAAAGTCACCTGGCCTTGCCCATGGGAAGCTCGGAGCAAATTGGGGTGGTTCAATCTCCAGCTGTGGCCTACCAGGCTCTGCTCCCCCTGCAGTGCCCTGGGGAGCTAGCCTGAAGAAGGGAGCATATCTTGGCTCCCTGAGGCCTCGGGCGCACCAGGACAGGAGATGGAGATGAGAGTCACAGGAAGTATGCAGGTTGAGACAGTGAAGCCCTTTGCTGCCATATTCCATTTACATTTTGTCCCAGTTGTTGGGCAAGCAAAGCACAGGCATCTTCGTCTGGTGGCTCTGACTTGTAATCCTTGCATTCTGGAGGCTGAGGCAGGGAGATTGTCCTGAGTTCAAGGTCAGCCTGGGCTATGGAGGAAGGCCCTCTCACAAAAATCAAAGCCCACCAACACTACCAAACAAACAAACAAATAAATAAAACCGTGACAATTCACATAGTCACTCACACTAATCTAACCTTCAGTGTCTGCGTGGACCGTAAATCACCTCGGTGTCTTCACTCTGGGCTGCAGGGCGGTGCCCAGCAGGCCTGGTAATGTGCACTTTATTAAATTCTGTCTCCTCGCTGCTTTGGGCGCTTTGGTTTCTACCTGATGGATGGGCGACCCTCCACGCCTTTTGTTAGCTTGTGTTTGTGTGTCTGCCATTAAGCCAAGATGTTTATTCCAGAACAGGAACTGCTCTGACCTTTGGACTATTGAAAACAGTGGCATCGTAACTATAGTGACGTCATTGACTGTTAGATCTCGGGGGGAGGTACTTAGACAGAAATGACCATTAAAATTGTGGTGCGCGGTGTTAGTGACACAAAAATGAGACAGGCATTTCTTTAAAACATTTCTTTTATTTTTCTGTGATTATACTACAGTTATATCATTGCCCCTTCTCAGCATCTCCCTCCAACCATCCCATATAATTCCTCTTGCCCTCTTTCCCCACTAATTGTTGCTATATGTAGTATGTACATATATGTGTGTGTGTATATATATATATATATATATATATATATATATATATTTCTAAAAATATAAGTATGACCTACTCAGTCTTACTGTCTTCACACTGGGAGCAAAGGTCATTTATAATTCTTGTAGCTCTAGAATCTGAGAGCTAAAAACAGATGACACTGGGACCAAGCAGTTTAGCACTGACTTATACAGGTAAAGAAGTCAATAATTTATTCCTCAAAACTTCAAAAACCATGAGGACACAGACCTGCTCTCTCTCTCTCTCTCTCTCTCTCTCTCTCTCTCTCTCTCTCTGAAGACCTGGTAAAACACCAGAAAGTGTCCCACAACTCTCAGGGTGTGGTGGCAGATGCTCTATTTCCTAACAGAATCTTAACTTCAAGCCCATCAGGGGCCCCCAGAAGCCTCATTTGTAATGTCTCTACTGTAAATACTCCCAACATGGATGGCAATCAATGCTTGTGGGAGTTTAGTAGCAACAATGGTTTCTACTCTCTTTCTACCAAACAAATATGAGAGATCCAACCAACTCAAAAACATGGGAGACATCAAAATGTAGGAAGGCAAGAAGGGATAGGTTTTGAGTTTTGTTACTTTTATTTTAAGTATGACATGTATAATTGTAAGTTTTAAAACTTAACCTTTAATAATAGGTGTATTTAACAGCTGGGCCACAAAATCTTAAAATATCAAGGATTGGTCCGTGTGACATAATGGCATTCCCTCAACACACCACTACCTCCAAGGATCACCTGACATCACTTGAGAACAGCTTTGATGTTCTTATCAAATGAGAATGAGTTTGTGGACCTTCTTAATACCTGAAAGAAACCCTAGATAGTGTGGAAAATGAGTGCTTCCTATACTAAGTGCCTATGGTAAAATGTATCAATTAAGTATTGTAAGCTATTAAAAATAACTAGTGCAATAAAATACTCTGGTTATAGTTATATGGCTAGTCTCTCTCTCTCTCTCTCTCTCTCCCTCTTCCTCCATTCCCCTCCATATTTCACACTTCTTGCTGTGGTAATGTGAGGTGATATATAGCAAGAGGAGATGAGAATAGAGTAGGCGTATGATGTTAGTATCCTGACATAGTGTTTCCTGTTAGTTAACACTAGCCCTATTAATCACAGCAGTTGGTCATGACTGAGAAGGTACAGAGCAATGAGTATGTGTTATCTGCAGCGTGGGGACCCTGAGCAGGGTATGATTCACATCCTGGGCAGGATGGAGCAACAGCAGGAGCGTATACAGTGCTGCTAAGAAGGGTGGATGGTTTTGCACCGATGTTTATGTCTGGAATTTTCCACCGAGTATTTTCAGACAGCAAAGCAACGAATTACATCAAGTCAACAAAAAAATGCAAAGCACTTAGACTGTGCTGGTATCCAGATGTTAGTTGGTTTAAAACTTGTATATTAAAGGATTACTGTCAAGCGTAGGAAAAAGAGTTTGCAGATGTCATTCAGGATTCTATAACCAAATATACACCAAATGACTGACATGCAGGCATTTATTTCTCACAGTACTTTAAATGAAAGACCAGGTACAGACAGGCCAGCCGATTCACTGTCTCTGAGAGCTGCTTCTGGGCCCTTATTGTACAAATGTGGCTGGGCAGGCAGCTTTCTGGGCATGTCTTTTTAAGTACAATAGGATTCTGCCCTGGTGAACTGGTTGTTCTCCACTGGCTCTGCCTCCTGATGCCGTACTGGTGATTGTGGTTACCATATTAACAGGGGATAGGAACACACATTCAGGTCACAACACTTAGGATAGCTTTAAACTTCCATTTTTTAACTCAGTAACTTTGAATTTAGGATCTAGGTTCTTTACGTCTCTCCTTTACAATGCCCCAGGGATAATTTTCAAAGTGCTAATATTTTATAGTTTACAGTAAGGCTATAAACTAAATAAATATTTTTCATGTGAAAGCTGTGATCTAGATTTAAGCCTGTCTATGGATAATAAATAATCTTCTCAACAGAAGTACCCAGACCTCTATGATTTATGAAGTTAAGCTCATCTGCCGCAGACAGCAGGATTTGCTTGGTTGTTAGTATTTCCAGATTAGAGGAACCATGGTGAGTTGCCTGACATACGTACAGGTCTGTGAAAAATTAGTCATTTAATGATTATGTATTGATCATCTGCTGTGTGCCAGAAGCTGGGGAGCTTATATCCCTAAGAAGCCACTCAGTACTTAAGGCCAACATTGATCAATGCTATTTCTCTGAGCATTGGAACCAATGTGGGGCGGGGAGCTGGCATTTTTCTGAACTTTTTTGTGGCAAAGTGCAGGAGGTGTAGGGTCACTCTATTCTAGTCTTCAGTTCTTTGGCTATAATATCTGTGAATGCAACACATGAATATACTTCTTACCATGAATCAAGTCACTGCTTTGGATCTCCCCCTGCAGTGTTTAGAATGATTTAGTAGTTATTTTACTTTGGTGGTTAAGTGTCAAATGTAAAGAAGGTAAATTGCCAGAGAAATTTGACATGGGTTATTCCAAAGGTCCCTAATCTCTCATTGTTTGTATATTCTGACCATCTCTGCCAACCATTAAAGTGACCAGAGTGTGTTTCAAGTTCTGCAGACTGCAGTTTGTCAGGGATTCTTCTGTGCACCTGGATGTCAGTCATCAGGTACCACCCTTAATCAACATGTAGGCTAGACATTAGTGATGGAAAAGTAGACCTACTGTGGCTAGATGTCAAACCCTTTAACTTAGCATGATGGAATGCCTCTCCTTCATATCTTTCCTTGTCATCTCTCATCTTATAAAAGTAGTCTGGGGCAGATTGGGGATTTAGCTCAGTGGTAGAGCGCTTGCCTAGCAAGCACAAGGCCCTGGGTTCGATCCTCAGCTCTAAAAAAAAAAAAAAAAAAAAAAAAAAAAGTAGTCTGGGGCGAAGCAGAAGAAATGAAAATCGTTTTAAGTGATGCTCACAGTATTGGCTTCACACACATTGCCCAGATAGAAGTGATGGAAGTCCCAGCAGGAGTCAGTAACTTGGCTTTGTGAATGATCAACTCTATGACCATAGAGGCAAGCTTCAAAGAAGTTGAATCTGCATATCCTTTATGGTTCTCTGTACTTCTAAAATGATTTCATCTCAAGTACAGAGTATCTTATAGGTTCTGGAAGGCAAAGACTCTTGATATTAAAACTGAATATCGTTTTGACTAGCAATTTGCCCTTCCAAATTCTTGTCTCAGAGACAACTTTCTAGAAGGATTAAACTTTGAAATTGGCTGGTGCTGAATTTGAATCTTGTCTGACCTACTGAAAGCTATGTTACCTTGGGCATGGGAACACCATACAACTTGGTTTCACTATCCTTAATGGAGAGATTTATCCACGTACTCAAGTATTTATTGAACATCTAGTATATGCTGCTCCCTATTTTATGTAGAGGAATCTAGACCCTCTTTTTCTGTGGCTAATGATACAACAAATGGAGATAAACTCTAAACAATTAAAATATGTAAATAGATATTTAAACTTGTAATAGATGCTATCGTGCATGAGTCCCTAGCTTGTTGTGGTATTCTTTAACAATAATATATCATAGAATAACTTAAGTTTAGTTACATGCACTATATCTATTGATGGTATCACATGAAGAAGTAACAGACAAAACTCATTGTTACTTTATCTAAAAGTAATATTCATTGTATCAAGGCATGTTAATATTGGAAATATTGTATTAAAATAACTACAGTTTTAAGCATAAAAATAAATTGAAGAATATCTTCATTGTGCATTTTTACTAATTTCTTTAGTGTATGAGTGAATGAGCATGGTTGTACTCTCTATTTGTCTTCTCATTCAACTCGTTGTAATGTTCTTCGGTATGAATAATAACTTCACAAGGTGAGTACACTGAGTCCTTTGTAGCCAAGAGTTCTGAGTCTATAGTTTCAACCAAGTCTACAGCAGAAGTTTTTTTTTGTTGTTGTTTGTTTTGTTATTTGAGACAGGGTTTCTCTGTGTAGCTTTTTGCCTTTCCTGGAACTCGCTTTGGAGACCAGGCTGGCCTCGAACTCACAGAGATTCGCCTGCCTCTGCCTCCCAAGTGCTGGGATTAAAAGTGTGCACCACCACTGCCCCGCAACAGCAGAAGTTTTACAAAGTGTGTGTCTGCTTTGAATATGCCACACAGGCATGCGTTCCATTCCCCATTACTCTCTGAACAATAGAGTTCACCACTTAACATTTACATGGCATTAGGAATTATTAATCCAAGTAATCTTGGAATGAGTTAAACTACTGGGAAGATGTGCATGGCTTGTATATAAATACTCTACCACTTCATAGCAGGGGACTTGAGTATCAGTGGGTTTCTTATCTGTGGAGGAGTGTGTTGTAGAACCATTCTTCTACAGATACTGAAGGATGACTGAAGATAGAAAGGAAGGCTATGCACAGAGCCTTTTCAGATGATCGTGGTTGTTGATACTATATGAAATACTTACCAGGTGGCAGTTTCTCAGTCGTTACTTGTGGTGTATAATTTAAAATCATATGAATGAACTTCATAGTCCTTTAATTCAGAAGCCAACAATCTGTTCTGCAGCATGAATGGGTCTTCCAATGAGTCATGATTTTGTAACAACATGCATTAGTCATCCAGAAACTACTATTTTCCTTAGTTCATGCATCCTCCATATATTGAAGTATTTAGTTATATAACATCAAAACACACAAATGTGTCCATAGATCTCTCAAGAACACCTCAGGTATTAGGAGCTACTGGTAACATACACATTTTTTTTTCAAAATTCTAATTTTGTTGATAATCTTAAATTTTGTCATTGGAAAGAAGTATCATCAGTTATTTTACTTAATGTGATAGTCCTGTTATGTTTAATTAAAAAATGCCTCCTAAATAGATGTGCCAATTGTTCCTTTAAATAAACTGCCATTCCACTTTTAAATGGCTGAGTCTATTCTCCACTCAGCCACATGGAGGCTTTTCTTCCAGATGTTCTTCCCTTGTGTAGGTGTACAGCAGACATGCTTTTGTGAGTGTTCTGGTCGACTCATCACGTAGAAACGTTGAAGACTTAAATGCCCAAGCTTGAATACTTCATAAAATTAACACATTTTACTGTTTCACCCAGAATCTTCTTACATGGCAGTTTTGTGGTTATTTCAGTTTTGATTTGTATCCTGTTTCTGCCAGGTGGTGAATTCAGGGACCCTGACTTTAGTGTTGATGCTTTCATTCATTCTCAGACACCCATGATCTTTCCAAGACTTTGCATTGCTAGCACAAATGTCAACACAGTGGGGAAAGCAAACGAAATTTTAGTGTTATTATGAAAGTCTCCTTGTTGTTATGGACTCCCCTATGCTTTCAGGCAGCAGCACAGAACCTCTGAGAATCATGACTGTATTAAAGCCAAATCAAGGGGAAGGAGTACAGGGGCAGACCAGAAAGGGCAGGCAGTGACTCAACTCCTGTGCCAGAAAAGTATCTACATAAAGGCAAAACTTAAAGGGAGACCAAAATGACAGAAGAAACCAGTGAAAGGGAAAAGATGGAAGGGAAAAAATGAATTCAGAGTTAGCTAGTTTTCAAACTCAGAAATAGGGAATTCAGAGAGATGATCAGGGTTGTGTAGTTGTGAAAAAGTTAGTAACGGGAGACTTCATCAGGATGAGCCTGGCCCATGAAAAGCAGTACTGTATTCTATTCACAGCTTTGGCACACAAATCAGATGTGTATGAGGGGTTGGCTTCCCGTGTTAGCTGGCCTTAGCATCCAGATCCAGTTCATATGGCTGTATTCTTCCTTACAAAGTGAAATCTGTGTGTTTTATCAGCTTTAAGGTGGGTTTTTCTTTAGTGCTAAGTCAAGCCATAAATGACAGAGGACATTATCTTTTTTTTTAAGAAAGCTGTGTAATTTGTTGTACCCTAATATTAACCTCAGCAAACTTTAACTTAAGCAATGGATCTAGGAAATACTGTCATTTCCTATAAAACAAAAAAAAAAATGAAATATTTTAACACATAACTCTAAAAGTTGACAAGCAGAAAGCATAGCTTAATGAATGTAAAGGCATTTGAGATGAAAAAAAAAACTTGAAAGCAATAAAGAAAGTAAGAGACATTTAAGAAGACAGACAGCTGTTCTGTTCCCACTAATTAGGTCACTGTTTTCTATAAGATAATGAGTTCTTCACCAGTGTCTCCACACATCATGTGTTAACCAGTGTGATGGCTGTTCTTGGTTGTCAACTTGACTATATCTGGGATGAACTACAATCCAGAAATGGAGGGCACATTTGTGATCTGGATCTTGAGGTAGAAAGACAATGTACCTTTGATCTGGATTTTGAATCTAGAAGACATAGACTTTTGATCCAGACCTTGAGTTGGGAAGACACACCTTTAATCTGGGCCACACCTTCTGTTGGAAGGCTATGGAAGGACAGTGGATGAAAGAAGGGTTTTTTCATTCTTTGTTTGCTTATCAGCACATTCATTATTTCACTGGCGTTAGAGCCCACTTCTTTGGGATTCCAGCATATGCAGAAGACACTCTGAGACACCTAGTCTCATGGGACTGAGCAATTACTAGATTCTTGGACTTTCCACTTACAGCCAGCCATTGTTGGACAGCAGTTTGTAAGGCATTCCAATATATGTGTGTGTGTGTGTGTGTGTGTGTGTGTGTGTGTGTGTGTGTGTGTGTGTGTGTAAATGGAGAGAGGGGGGAGAGATCATTCACTCCATTGGCTCTGACTCTAGAGAACCCTCACTAATACAAGCAGCTACTAGCACATGCTTGGCATCGCAGTACCGTGATATCTAGACCTGATCTAGGACTTACTCAATCATTCATGCACCACCATTAATTTAATCCATTAGAGACTAAAGATTGTTCTAGAAGCTAAGCTACATATATTTAAGGTAAATTTGCCCATTAAGAAACTCTTACTATGGGAGATGAGTTAAACAAAAAAAAAAGGAAGCATATTTTGCCTGAACCACATCAAAGTAGGAATTTGGAAGAAGGTAGCAAAGATACTAAAACTTCTTTGGAGATGGTGTGTGTGGTAGTTTGAATGTTGCCCCCCCCATAAGCTCATAGAGAATGGCAGACTTTGAGGTCTCATATATGCTCAAGCCATGCTCAGTAACTCAGACCACTTCCTGTTGCCTGCAGGTAAAGATGTACAGTACTCAGCCCCTTCTCCAGCACCATGTCTGCCTGCATGCCACCAGGCTTCCTGCCATGATGTCAATGGACTAAACCTCTGAAACTGTAAGCTGCTACCTCAATTAAATGTTGTCCTTTTTAAGAGTTACCCTGTCTCTTCACAGCAATAGAAACCCTAGACAGTGAGTGTGTAAGATGACTGAAACAAATTCACACTGTCAAATCACAAACTACACTGAAAAAAATTGGAACTGACAAAGAAAATTCCATTTGGGAATTCTGCAACAACTGAAAGAGACCAGAAATGAGTCTACTCTCAACTCCACTGGGTTAAAGAGAGGGGAAGGTTCTGAGTGTGAGGCCAGCTAGTGTGAAATGGCAGGGTTTGGAGGTAAGTCAAAGGTCACCTGCATTTGGTTAATGATTTTGCCCAAAGGCAAGAAATGAACAACCACATATCTCCCCTCTGTATGAAAGAACATGGCTGTACAACTCAAAGTGGGCTTCTCCTGTCCTGCAGAGATGCAGAACCTAAGCTGCTTCTCCTGTGATTAAATCTTAAAGGGGTAGCTTCCAGGCCTTTGAGAACATCAGTGGGTTGAAAAATGGGCAAGACATTGAGGAAACATATATACTTCAAAGAAGCAGAGAGAAATCGTTTAAGGCAAATGCTCTCAGAAAAGAAAGGGCGGGGCTCCTCTACAGCAGTGGGGGTGAGTGGGTGGAGCCCTAACTCAGAGACACACAGGAAGCCAACAGTATCTGGCTGGCCCAAAGTTGAGGAGATGAGAGTCTAATGCTATTCCCTTGAGGTCTACAAGTTATTTTTTCTCTAATATCACTATTCTTCAAATATGCTTATTCAGCAACAAGAATATCTTTTAGAATAATAATGCTGAAAATAAAAGTGAGCTTATCTATGTTTTCAGATTCCTGACATGTTGCTCTTTGAGATCCAGTGACAATAAACCAGTATTCCATCCAGGAATTCTCAGAAATTTCAAAATTATGATTATTTTAAACATACATACAAAAATCTTCACAGTGTTATTTGGAAAGCTAAAATTCACATTTAAAGACCCAAACACACTGGGTTTAGTAGAACTTGCAGAGAACTATAGCCTACAGATAGCCAAGCAATGAAAAGCGTAAACTTAAATTCCAATCTCCAAGCAAGGTAGTGGTTCCTCGTAAAATCATGTGTGGACACTGCCCATTTAAGGACTTACTTGGTCCAGAAAATTTTTAAACCTTGAGAGACTATCCAAAGCATCCAAATTTACAGAAAGTTTGTTATAGACGTGAACACACCAGTGGGAATTTTGTCTTTCTTAACTCACCCTTTCTTTCTAATTGTTATACTATACCACGGGTGCATTTCTTTCCTCATTTACATGTTTACGTGGTGGGCTTAGATCCCCAGATGAGAGAGAACATGCTTAGCTTTTGTTTGTTTGTTTTTCTCTAAGATTAGGTGACCTGTTTTATTATACTTTCTAAGTTCACCCCTTTTCCTGTAAATCTCATTATTTTATTTTTTTAAGAGCTAAATAATGTATGTACCTTATTTTCATTATCCATTCATCTGTTGAGATAAACTTTGAAAATACTCCCTTGTAACACAACTACTTAAAACTAGTCTTCTCCCATTTTTTTATTTTTATTATTTACTTATTTTTTATTTTTATTTTTTGATGTCTGTGGTGTCTGCCACTTGTCAGAGTCTTGTCTTGAGAAATCTCTAGAATGTGGTGGCCCACACCTTTAATCCTAGCACTGGGGAGGCAGATGTGAATGGATCCCTGTGAGTTTAAGGCCAGCCTGGTCTACATAGTGAGAGACCTTGTCTATGGGGACATATCGAGGAGAACTTTTTTTTTCCACAGCAAGGTTAGTTGTCAATTACACATAATTTGTGTGTAACACAGTCCTGTCTTCTATGGAGAAATCACCCAGCATGAATCTGTCACAGACTTGAAGCTAAGACAGCAAAATGTTTCTGAAAAAGTGTTAACTCCAATACCTTTTCTTTTAGGATACAAAGTCCCTGTACCTCCACCCTGTGGGCCCATGTGCACTACATTTGGCACACATTTGCAGGACACATTTTTTGTTTGTTTGTTTTACATTCAAGTTGGCCTATCTTCTTTGTCAGTTCAGCAATTAAGTCTATTAGTTTCATCACATTTTGGAATTGTCTTTTCTTTTCTTCCCTTTTTTTTAGTGTTTTGCTGGATGCATGTATGTATGTGCACTACATGTGTGCCTGATGCCTGTGGAGGCCAGAAGGTTTTAGATCTCTTAAGATTGGAGAAACAAACACTTGTGAGCCCCCAGGTGAGAAGTGGAATCAAGCCCGGGTCCTGTAGAAGAGCAGCCAGTGCTCTTAACCACTGAGCCATCACTCCAGCCCTAGGTTTTATTTTCTTAAATAAAATATTTTAATGACTGAACAAGTGAGCATTGCATCCATTCTTGTTTCTGCATAAGCCAATTCCATCCAATATCTGTCAGAAAAATTATCAAAACAAGTGCCCAAGGTCTCACCACTCCACCATTATACACTGCCAATAACATCAACATTCCCTCACTGTTAGAATGATCACTGCCACACCACTGGAGCACTTAGAATGCATGCCTGACAGAAGATTCATTGTCTCTGTGTGTGTGCAAAATGTAAAATGAGTTCTGCTTGAACTCTCTTGATCAGGTTTACAGGGTCCTCTCTGCCTTCGCTGCTCCATCCTAGTTACAGGACTAGGTTCCCTTTGAGGGGCTGGCTATTTTTGCTCATTGTGAATACAGCAAATCTTCATGATACCACCATATTCAGCGGGAGATCTCATTAGTAATGTTAGTCCTGCTCGGTTTTGCTGAAACAGTCTCCCTGTCTCATCAGTGGTGCATGCTGCTCACCAGGCATTTTTATTTTTTAAGATATGTCAACGAGAACATGATCTGAAAGGAGAAAAAAAATCGCATGTTTCTCACACTAAATAAGAATTCAGGGCTTAGCAACTTCTTAATTAAGTTGAAAAGGACAGGAAATTCTCTGTTCCTCTCTGCGCCTTCTTTGGTCCTTAATGAGCAGTTTGGAGATGGAATGTTCCACCATTTGGAAATCAATATGCTACCATCAAAGGGCGTGACTGTGGGTGAGTGATGGACTATACATCCTTATTCCTGGAGTTAATGGATGGAAGCTTTTGTTTAAACTATTCAAAACTTTGATTTCATATAAATAATTGAGCAATTTTTATGAGACAGAGAATTGGAACAGTGCAGTCTAGCCAGTGAGCACCTAGTTTCTACAGCGATAAACATCACATAGCCTGGGAGAGGTGGTTATCACTTCATTCATCTGGGTTTTGTTGAACAGACAGTGCAAACCCCTCTGCATCTTTCTGGTTCTTTTGCTATCCCGAGTTCATGCTTTATCTTATATTTATCAAGAGTTTCTCTAAGTGTTGTTCATCTATATCAAGATAGTGTCATGAAAGTTCACTGCAAGGGCAAATGTAAACCATTTATACACTCACAGATGAAATGAAATGGTCGTTTGGCATGTTCGTTTATTTGTTGATTAACTATTTACCCAATACCCGCAGTATTCCAGATGCTCTTTTTCAGAGACTTATATTAATCTCTTCAGTGCATATCTAACACAGAAAGAAATACACATGGTTGGTCATCACCTCTTAGCTTTTTGATGTAGAACTTTTCTCAGAAAATTAACTACATTCACACAGTAAAGACCTGCATGTCTGAGTGTATTTATATGTGCTTTGTGAGATGTCAATAATAGTTAAGAACTTGGCTGAAAATTTTTGGTTATGGGTCAATAATTTAGGAAAGGGGTTTAGAACAGAAGATACAGCCTTAACAATGACAGACAGACAGTGGAGAACATGGCCTATTTGAGCAAGGTCTAGAAGATTAATCTAGCTGAAGTTTAAGCTCCACTGAAAAAAGAATATGAGGCTTGTACCATCATGACTATCCCGTAAGCCACGTAAAGCAATGCATAGACCATCAGAGAACTTTAAACAAGGGAACATTCTGATGTTATCATCAGGATGGCCATCATCATCATCATCATGCTCAATTTCATCATCATTGTCATCATCATCATCGTCATTCTCATTGTGATCATCTTAATTTTCACCATTATCATCCTCATCACCATAACTCTCATCACTATCATCATCACCACCCTCATCATCATGATCAACACCACCTTCATCATCATCATCATCATCATCATCATCATCATCTTATCATCATCACCTCCTATCACTCCCGCCTGAAACCTGAACTACCATTCATATCTTACGTACTAATCTATGCTACTTTTGAAGTAGCCCATGTACCTATGCTTACTATGCACAATAGCCGATGCTTTCTGAATGTGAATATTAGGTTATTCCACTCCTCGCTTCGAAGCTGACAATGATTACTATATTGATTTTTCATAACCTTTTTCTAAATTCATGTCTGTTTAGAATCTCAGAATTCAATCCTATTGGAAAATCATGTCTTTAGTTGTCATTGTGAAGAAGAGTTCAGAACCCAGTTGATGTCCATTATTAGAGGAAAAAACAGATCCAGGAGGAAGATGGCCACAAGAAGTGGGAAGCAGAATTTTAACAGTCCAAGGAACGCTGAGAATTTAGGAATTACTACCTAGAAAATAAAAAAAGAAAATTATTCTCTAGAAACTTCAGAGACATCATGGCTTCACTTGTATCTTGACTGTGCAATTTTAGCCACTGGAGCTTAACTCTAGAATCCTAGTCTTGGAGTCATGAAAGAAATAGTCTCATTACTTGTAACTATGTAGTTTGTAATAATGTGTTATAACAAATGTAGAAAATGAATTCAGTTGCTGATGGGTTTCCTCAAACTCCCAAACACAGTGTGTAGTGCAGTCTTACTCACTAGTCAAATTCTATCTCTCTGGTTAGGTGTTTTTCCATCACCCAGGCTGTTATTCAGTCCAGTGTGTCTATACTTCCTATTTCCTCTGTGAATGAAACTCCATCTTTCCTTCCAGGCTCTCCTCAGTACTGCATCCTCCTGGTCAGTTATTCGTTCACCAATCTGTCTTCTTTAGAAGGTTGGGATCATTTCTGTCTTGTCTTTCTGCTCTATGTTGCATTGTTTAAACGCCTATTTCTTTTACCAAACTGCAAGTTTCCTTAAATGGGGATCTGTGTCCTTGAGGTTCTTCATCTCTGTGCTGGTAGTGAGCACACAGTTCAGCATCACCAGACTCCAAGCCATGTTTATAAAGTAAACTATTTAATGAAAGGCACAATGAAATTGGTCCATACTTTCAGCTCTCAGCTTGGTGAGCAAGCAGATGTTTCTTTTTCTACAAAACAATGACAGGGAATGCAGAAAGCCCACCTTTCGTGATGTTATCAAAGTTCTCTCTCTTTTTTTTTTTTTTCTTAATAAATTGCAGCTCTGGGAATAAAATTTTAAAAGGCTGTCAAAACTAGACCATTTTCCTGAGAATGTACTTACTAGATCAGAGTCATGAAAGAACTGGGTCATGAGGAAGAAAAGGAGGTGGGGAACTTTAAAATGAATATATTTGCAAGGTGTGGGCACGACTGGGAAGCCAGTCAAATGAAGAAGGTATTTGATTCATTGGAGCTGGAGTTACAGGCTGTTGTGAGTCACTGACATGGGTTCTGGGAACCGAACTCTGGTCCTCAGAGACAGTAGCACATGCTCCTAACTACTGAGTCATCTCCTCAGGCCCCAGTCAGATGTTTTAAAATCCTGTTTTCATGTGAGATGCAGACCACAATTCCATACCGCCACCTACTCTCTTCCGTTTGACAGATAGATCTTCAAAGTGCAGAAATTCTGTTTGTTGCGGGAGGGAGGTGTCTGGGAAAAGGAATGCTCTTGAAGAGAGCTAGTGGGTTTCAAGGTTCAAGCGTCTACTTCCTTCCAAGTCCTAGTTGGAGCTTCTATCACATACCCGTGTTCCCCCAGGGAAGCCCTTGGTTACAGCAGCCATACTTCAAGTTCATCCTTGTTCCCGTTCCTGTTTAGCCCAATGCCCTGGCTTTTTCTGTGGGGAGCTGCTCTCTGCCTGGCCCCTCGATGCTACGTGTCTGCGGAGGCAGAGGGCGCTCTGCTAGGCTGGGCAGCACATCCTCTTGTATCAATCTGCTCTGCAGACTGAAGGGGAGCAGCAGCGGGCTTTAGGGCTTTAGGAGGGGGATTTTCAGCTGAGAAGAAACGAGGTTTGTCTGCTCCAGCCATTATATCTGATGCCCTCAAGGCAATAGTTAGCATTTTGTTCTCCCCACCTGTGCCTGCCTACCAGCCTGCTCCCTGGTGCACGACACGAAATTATTCACGCGCCAGTGTTCAGCCCAATACCCAGATCTTTTAAATTATTTATGCTTTAATCACATTTCATTACTTCTTAACTAAAAATCTCATTTTACTAGGGTAAAGAACCCAATGCAATCTGAGTACTTCCTAGAGCCCTGGAAAAGCTTCATTCAGCAGCCATATTTTAAGGAAGCTACAGAATTAGGGGACCTGTCCGCAATTTACGTGACAAGGTGTCATCTGGTGATTTATGCCACAATGAAGCCCAGAAGTCAAATTGAGGGCTGACACAAAAGGTAACCTTAAGAAACACATTTGGAAAGTTCTCTCAATCAAGAAATACATGGTGCTCTCCAGCTGTTTGTGTGTTTACAGAAAAAGGAGCCTTTGTTCCTCTCCTCTGATATCATGCTTAAATCCAAAGGCTGGGTGATGACTCCCCCCTATGGCAGAGGCGTCACTCTGCCCTGTGATTTTGTGAAGGAGACGGGGTTCTGGCAGCGCACCGCATCTTCACAGTAAATCCTTCCAAACCTGTCTTCCATAGCTTAAGAGGAGGGAGGACGGGGGAATCCGTGGCTGATATGTGAAAGTAAGTTAATTATAAAATAAAAATACTATAACCTCCTCCCCCCCCCTCAAAAAAAAAGAGTAAGCATGGCAACCAAGTGATTTTCCTTTTATCAGGCTGGAATCAATCTCTCTCCCCCAGCCCTACTCTCTCCCAAACATTTCTCCAAGGAAAGCAAATTCAATACATCTTTGGAATTCTTCCTGAAGGTATTTAGCAAGGAAATGGAATCGGCTATAGAGACCCCAGGAGCTATGATCCCAAAGATATCTCTGAGAGATTTTTTTTTTTGTTTGCTTGTTTTTCTCATTGAAAACAACAACAAAAAAAAGACACTGAATCCAGCTTTTTTTCTTGGAATTTGTGTGTGTGTGTGTGTGTGTGTGTGTGTGTGTGTGTGTGTGATTTCTTTATATTAATTCTCTGTGAGCAAAGTAGTTGGGTTTTTAATCTTGTTTGTTTCTTATTTGCTTATTTTTTTCCCTTTTATTAGGCCTTTTATTATTATCCATCTGCCTCTCTATCTATCAAGTTAATGTGTGTGTGTCTTACCTCTGGTGCACTAGCTATAATTCAAAAATATTTTTATTTTATGTATGAGTGTGAGTGGATGTATGTGCACAGCCATATGGGTGCTAGGGACTGAATCCACATTCTTTGCAAGGTATGCTTAACCACAGAGTCATCCTTACACCTCCTATGCTTTTAATTTAATTTAACTTGGTGGACAGGGTCTCTCACTAGCTTAGAACTCACTATTTTAGACTAGGCTCCCTGCTCAGCAAGTCCCATTAATCTGCCTCTTTCTGCCTCTCCAGAACTGGGATGACAAACACACATTGTCAAACCTTGCTTTTAGACTTGGGTCTTCATGCTATGGAGCAAACACTTCCTCGGCCCCTTCACTGGCTCCTTTGAAAACTTATGTAAGAGGCGTGGTAAAGAGCAAATATTAGAAGCATTTGTGAAGGTTCTTTATCTTGCCAAAGCCAAGAGACCTTCCATGCCTGCTGCTAACTGCCTGCCCCACTGAATACGACCTTTTAGTAGACCTCTGTTCTTTGACCTTTATATAACTGTTTTGTAAACTGCAGAAATAGGAATAAAACCCACTTATTTCCCTAATTGCTTTTGGAATTATGTAGTCTTCAACATCCTGGTAAGTATTCTATAAATAGATATGAGGAAAAGCTTCCCATAAGATTCCTCTCTTGAATATTTCTGTTTCTTATGAGCATTTCAAAGCCTTGAAAGTTTCCCTAGCATAGAAATCTGTGTCTATCTGTAGTCTTTAAACTGAACTAACTTTCAAACAGGTCTGTGCTAGATCATGTGGCAACAATAATTACATCCAAACCCCTCTTCTCCATGTCTTCTTCATGTTTATTGTGGTCTCATGAGAGTAAAGAGGACATTTGCTTCACAGCCATTCAGGAATAATGTGCTGACAGAGTACACATCATCATGAAAACTGCAGGTAATTTTTCTAGAAAGAAAGGGATATGTATAATCCATGGTGGTTTTCATTTTGACTCTGAGCTCCCTGATCAGAATTAGTCCAAAGAGCCCAGCAGAAGTGGCCTGTAAAACAGGAGCCAGGAAGCACCCAGAGAAAGGCTAACAGCACTCCACAGAACTGACTGCCAGGATTCTTTTTTTTAAAAAAACATTTATTGTTATAAAATTTCTTTTTTTAATTTTATTTTATTTAACTCACATTTTTTCCATTTATTTTACATACCAACCAGTTTCCTCTCCCTCCTCTCCTCCCATTTCCCCCCACCCACGACTCCCATCCATCCTCCCTCCCCATCCACTCTTCCTCCATATCCATTCAGAAAGGGGCAGGCTTCCCATGGGCTTGAACAAAGCTAGGCATATCAAGTTGAGGTAGGACCCAGCTCCTCCCCCTGCATAAAGGCTGGGCGAGGTAATCCAGCATTCCCAAAAGCCAGCTAAGCACCAGGGACAGGGCCTGATTTTACTTCTAGGGGCCCCACCAAACAGACCAATGCTACACAACTGTCACACACATGCAGAGGGCCTAGGTAGGTCCCATGCAGGCTCCCTAACTGTTGGGTTCTTGAACCTCTCTTACAGAGTCCTCCACTGGCCATTCTAAGAAATCTTCCAGCACTGAAAGCTTTCAAGTCTATGCTCTAAGTATAGGAAACATCTCCTTATGTTCATGTAAATAAAGCAAACACATTGTTGTTATTGTTCATATTCTTGTTTTAGATTACGGGGAGTCTATATATGTAACATAAATGATAACATCTCATTTTATAAGCCTAGAGCTTGACCAGATGAACCCTACAAATGGCTGCAGGACCTTTCAGGTGAACTGGTTTCTAACCAAACTTACCTTGACACCTATCATTAAACAGATCATGTGGTTTTTGAGTCCAGATCAAGAGGGAGGAAAGGGACATTTTCTTGCAACTAAAGCCTGTTGAAAATCAGGGTGCATTTAGGGAAAACCTGTGCACCAGTGTCCTGTCACCTCCTTTCTAGAGCAGTGGCTCTCAACCTTCCTAATACTGAGACCCTTTAATACAGTTCCTCATGTTGTGGTGACCCCCCCCACCATAAAATGATCTTGTCACTACTTCACAATTATAATTTGACTGCTGCTATGAATCATAATGTAAATATCTGATATGCAGGATATATGACATGCAACCCCCCAAAGGGGTCATGACCATAGGTTGAGAATGCTGTTCCAGTGTCTGACAGGTTTCCACAGCTGCAGAGAAAGGACTCACTCAAGAGAAGTAAAATAGATGTGTGTTCTTACGCAAACTGACGTTCTCTCCATTTTGTATTGTTAATTAATCTGAAGCCCATCCTTCATGAAAATGAAAACTGTCTCAGGTGCTGGGCCTACAGACACAGTGCTCTCCCAGGGTCTCTCATCCCCACCATCTATTGCTATGACCTTTATGATTCACCATAAAGTCTGTGCCTTATGAAAATCTTAAGCGACAGTCTTGTAGAAATGAGAGGCTAGTCTTTAGTGTGGTGTAATTTTCTGCCTTGTTCAGAGCTACAATATATAATATTTGGGCCAGCTGCTGAGTTGCCTTCAATAAGAGAAGTTTCAATCTGTCTGCAGCTCACTCTGACCAATTGCCTGGGAAGGACCTCAGTGGCCGGGGTGATATTTAATTTGTCACAGAACAGCCTGAGGCTGTGATAAATTCATAACCTTCTACCTACCTCCCCTTAATACACATGTGACTTGCTGATGTGTTTATAAAGCATTACGGGAACAGAGGCCGGTGTATAAATATTGTGTAATGCAGAGTGGAGCGGAGCAGAGCAGTAGGCATAGGCATGGTGCCTGTATGGCTAATGGGCCACGAATCTGACTTAAATACACATTACACCCTGAGACATTAATCAGTTCCTGGAGCTGGGTGAACACAAGGCTTGTCCTTCAGGGATACAGATGCATATTTTAAAGAAAAGAATTATAATAAGGGGCACATAGCTCTTATGGACCTTGGTGCTCTTAACAGCAGCGAGCCTTTTGTCTCAGGGTTGAATGAAAAGCATTCACAAGAAGATACAAAAGATTCTGCCTGATTTCCTTTTTAAAGAGTGAATACAGTGGTTTTTCATCCTCACGAAACATCAAATTGTTTGACAACTTATTGATTCCCAGATATTCTGCCCTTGAACTCATCATGAAACCCCCTCTTGTATATAAAATCTCTCCGAGGCTGAGTACATCATGAAAAATTAATGAATGTGGAAGTGGAAAAAGACAGAATCCTTTTTTCCCTCTTCTCTTGGTGCGTGCCTGTCACATCAAACACCAATGTTTTCTCTTTCTTTACTTAGAGCTGCGAGAGACGGTTGTTTTATTTTCCATTTTGATTAAAACTCATCTGAAGTCCTTCAAGATCCCAAGCCCGTGTGCCTAGCACCATCAACGTGCTTTGACCTCTGTTTTTCCTCGGTGTGCTCAACCTCTCGAGGGAAAGCACCCTCTGCAGTTTACAGATGTGATATCGAATGCGGCTTTAGATTTCTAGTCCATTCAGCTAAAAGGTGGCTGAATTGGAATGGAAAAATGAAACTTCCATTTGTAAGTCAGGGATTTCAGGGATTGTGACAGCTGCTCTAAATGTCTCCAAGTTACCTAACTAAAACCAAGAATCATTTGCCTATGAAGTGATTGCTTAGGGTTTAGTAATCTAACAAACTGTGGAAAAACTGTCTCAGTAGGTAAAAATACATCACTAAAACAAGGTTCTAAAGTAGAACATACCACATGACAGCTACAGAGTTCAGATCTTCAGAACTGCACTGTGGAGTCCCTGGGCCCAGGTCCAATTTAATGTTGGGGGGAGTCCTGGTGTAGACTTGGGGCTTCCTTGAGAGCTAGAGGCTTGCTCAACGAGAGAGAGGAGCTCACTTAGAAACTTCTTGGTATCATCTTTCCAACTCTAGGCAGGGAATGCGTGGGTAGCTAAACAGTTCTCTTGCACAGGCTAGGGCTCACGCATGCTCAGCTGAGCTGTTGCTGTCTTTATTGTTGTTCTTTCCTTCTTTCAGTCTGGGATGGAATCCAGAGCCTCGTGATGCCAGACAAGCTACTCTGACAACCGAACCCAAGCCCCAGCCCCAGCCCCAGCCCCAGCCCCAGCCCCAGCCCCAGACCCAGACCCAGACCCAGCCCCAGGCCCAGACCCAGACCCAGACCCAGACCCAGACCCAGACCCAGACCCAGACCCAGACCCAGACCCAGACCCAGACCCACGCCCAGGCCCAGACCCACACCCAGACCCAGACCCACACCCACACCCAGACCCAGGCCCACACCCAGACCCAGGCCCACACCCAGACCCAGACCCACACCCAGACCCACACCCAGACCCAGGCCCAGACCCAGACCCACACCCAGCCCCAGACCCAGACCCAGCCCCAGACCCACACCCAGACCAAGCCCCAGACCCAGACCCAGACCCAGACCCAGACCCAGACCCAGACCCAGGCCCACACCCAGACCCAGACCCAGACCCAGACCCAGGCCCAGCCCCAGCCCTGAGCCTTTCAAGCAGTCTCTCTTCTCTGTCCTCTCGGAGCACTCTCAGAGAGCTAGTGCTGTCCCTATGAAAACCTTTTTCAGTTCAGTATGGGCATGATTGAACGGCTACAGCTGCCCTGTCCTCCAATGCAGACGTTAGTTATCCTGGCTCAATTTTTGTCAGTTAAATGTAATGCTGCCAATCCCTGATTTTATATTTTGTTTAGATCTGAAAGTGATCACAAAGGTATCATTTATTAAGCACACTTTAAGATCTCAATACCATGATCCAGCACTTGCACATTTGTTCATCACTTAAGCTCTATATTAATCTTCAATTTTAGTATGTTTATTGGGATAAGGGGTCAACAATATAGTTAAAAATAATAGTAATTGTGTTGGCACTGGTAGTATGCTAAGAGCTTGGCTTGATTTATCTCAGTTAATCTGAATTGCAGTGGTCTGATGAGCATGTGCATTGTCTTTAGCCCTCAGATGCACAGATGGAATTCGAGTTTAGTACCTTTGAAGTAGAATACGTTCCCGTGTCAACAAATGAACACAAATAATCTACTGTCCACAGCAGCAAAGGATGATGGGATGACAAAGTTCTGAGCTCTACTTCCAATGTGTTCTTTCCCTTCCAAAGATTTCTTTCTGAGTCTCCTGCAGACTTAGCTGGTAGCCCTCCTGGTAATGACAACACCAGTGGATAGGAGTCCAGCTATTCTTGCTCTGATATGAGGAGCAATTCCAAGCTGTTGGACACAGTTGACTCCATTATTCTCCCCAACACAAAGAGCATTTCACCTCTATTATTCTTCACCCTTTTAATTTTCCAGTCCAGCCACAAACCATTAATTGCTGTAAGAAGATGCATGAGGTTGGTTAATTTATTATAATAATAATTTATTTGTTTTTCACATTTCTAGAGTCTGGGCATTGCCAAGCTCAAACTGCTGTGATGTTCAGATTCAGATGCAGGTTCAGGTTCTTTGCTGTGAAAATGATGCCCAGGAACATATCACCCAGACAGAGTGAACTCAATGTCCTCACTTGGCAGGAGTAGAAGAACATGAATCCCCTACCTGAAGCCCTTTTTATAAGGATTCCACCCTTAGGACTTCATCACCTTTGAATCCCTACCTTTAGTACTGTTACCACGTTGGCCACTTCATTTCATCCCATAAATCTGGGGGTACACACTGGGATACGGCAGGCTCGCCTCTCTGTCTTCAGATATCCCTCTCCTGCTCTCCCTCTCTCCGGTCACATCATCCTCCCTGTCTCCACTCTTTTCCACCCGTTCCCCTCTTCCTCTGTTTAACTGACATCTTTCTAATGTTTCACTTGTCTGTTACTGAAGCCTTGCAGGCGTCATCATCCTTTACCTCCCGTTTCTTGGCTGCTTCAACAACTGCAGTTTTATCCCCTTTGTAAATCAACTCAAGCCATTGCTGACAGAAGAGACAGTGTGACTTAACCACCTATGGAACTCCCACACTCTCCATACAATCAGGGGAAAACTGGAAACAAATCTTAGGGTACAAATAATAGTAGGGTGAAAAAGATACCAAGATGCTGTCACATCAGACTCCTAGAATCTCCTAGAATCTTCAACTACATTGGTTAAGTGGCTATGCTTCATCATTATTTCCCATCTTCTAAGACTTATTCCTCTAAGATTTATATTGTTTGATAATAAAACTATAACATATACAGCAAAATATTACAGAATTGGATTACCTTGTTTCCAATGATCCTAACTCATACGCAGTAAATTAATTATTATAATAACATAATTATATAATGTGTATTATAAGATATAAATATTTATAAAATAACTATTATAAAATAATATAAAAATAAAACAATTATAAAAATAGAACAATAAATTCTTATTATTTCACTTTTTCAAAATTTGTATTTTCAACATAATATACATTTCAACTAACCAGATAATTGCTAAATGTTGTAAGAATAGATTATCAATTTCAATGAAAAATTTAAAGAGCTGTATAAAGAAAATAATGTTTTATTTTAATGATTCAAAATATCTTGTCCTTAATTTCAGCCTAGCTGCCTTGAAATCACATACACTATGGGAGGTGCTTTAACTTTCTGACCTTAGCTTTCTCATCTAGTAAATGGACATATAGTTATTCTTGACCTTACCCAGTTATGACTCAAATTAAACAGGAGTAGTTCTCATCTTATTTTCAAGATAGAATAAGTGTTGTGGTTTAAAATTGGTCCACAATTTCAGATGTGATGCTTCTTTCCTGAAGATGCAGGTCTCTGCTCTCTGGTCTCTGTGAGTTCAATCTGAACGCATGGATCAGAGAGGCTGTGTGTCTAGCAGCCTCTCTAGAAAAAGCCATCTGCATGTTGCTAGTTCCTAAGGCACTTACACTAGGTAAGGACTGGAAGTGTGCAATGAACTCCAATCCTCCTGTCAACAACCGCACCAGTGAGCTGGGAAAGGGTCCTCCAGACACCAGATGGCTGAAGTGGCTAATGTGATGCATGTGGCTTTGTGAGAACTGAGTCAGAGCTACTAAGATGGATGCTTTTAGACTCCTAACACTCAGTAACTGAGATAAGAACCTATTGTTTTAAGTGTGGGCTTCACTGGTTATGAAGTAGATGGTAGCTGATACCATTATCTCCAGTCTTAATGGTCATCACTGCCCCTAACAATCTGGTTACAGAAATGTTTTAGGCACTTGGGCATATTTGTTTTACAATCAAGGCTAGCTAATTTGTGTTAATACATAACTGAATTTTGAAATAATTTCTAAGTTCAAAACCAATTATATAGTCTGACTTTATCTAAGAATAGTTTGGTAACTTTATATTCCAGTGAAGAAAGATTATTTTTATGAGATAGAATTGGAGAGTTCATTGAATATATTTTAATAGAGGCTTAAACAAGATGACCTGGAGAAAAAGTGGTTTCCAGAAGAATGTAAGATAGCCAAGTATCAGCTGCTCAGGGGAGACACAACAGAACAGCTGAGGAGATATGGGGATAGTGCTCCTTGGTCTTCACTGATGTTCACAGAGAAAGAGCGGGCACGTGTGCTCCCCATCATCCCAGTGCTCTCCATCATCCCAGCGCTCTCCATCATCCCAGCGGGCACGTGTGCTCCCCATCATCCCAGTGCTCTCCATCATCCCAGCGCTCTCCATCATCCCAGCGCTCTCATGGCACCATCAGCCCATTCACTCCCTTTGATAAGATGGGAACATCCAGGCTCAGCGTGCAAATGGTTCCCTAGGATGGTGTGGGATTGAGAAAGTAGAATGTACTGTATGTTTCCCACCAAAGAAAACACATGATCAATGTCGTGGTTAAATGCACCAAAATCTTTTGTTTGTCATAGAGATGGGTAGTTCTATTTGTACCTCTGTGTATGTACATACCATATAGCACATGACATACATCATACAAACACACACACACACACAGCACAACACACTATGTAGCACACCCCCATACAGATACCACACACATACACACTCACACCACACACATATCACACATACACATCATACATATATTACACACACTCACATCACACACATACATCACATACTTCATAGCACATACCACACACACACACACACACACACACACACACACACACACACACCCCACAAACTACATAGCACACACAGAATCACGGCTCAAGACCACGTATCAGATCACAGGGACATCCTTCCGAAAGATATGTAAAAGGTGTTGGCAGAACAGGAAAGGCTGGTAAGCCTGTGTGTGAGCCAGCACAGCTTGGGATAATGGCAGACAAAGGCATCAGCATTCATTAAACCTAATTCAGACTTATTGCATGGTATCATCAATAAAGTAACATTTTCCAATGACTTGGGCGTAAATGGACAGATCTGTCTGGTATGTTTGTATTTAGTGGCTCCACACCTTTCCAGTAGCACAGACATTTTTGTTTACTTTCCATACTAAGGTATTCAAATTATCCCTTTCCTCCTCTGGCATAAGCCTTGACATCCCTGCTTTAATGAACAGTCATTCCAGCCACAAGTCACTTAAACAAAGAGGATAATATGAAAATATTATTTCTTTGCAAATTGATTCTTGATTATCGTGCCATTCCAACTCTTGCCCCTCACTGCAGGTGGGGTGTGTGGGCTTTGGAATGGGGCCAAGAGAACAAACTCAGGCTGACGAGGTCCTGGTAAGGGGATTCCCAAACCACTAGCTAGTAACATTGTCAAGTTCATCTTAGCTACCTGCAGGAATGGAAGGCCATCTCTCAAATGACTCTGGGCCACCTGTTAGTCAGACTGACCATGAAATGCTTTGTTTTAGCAGTAGCTGACAGAAAACTTCCAGGGCTGGCTGCAGACTCCTAACCCTGTTGGGCATTGCAGAAAGGGCAGTTGTAACAGTTGAAGGTACATGTGTTAGCAAAGACAGACCACTTGGGGGATGATCTCCTGTACAGGAGTTCCTGAGGCTTCAGAGACAGACCTGCTCTTGAGAGGAGGACTAACTTGCTACTTTCCAGACCTTAGAAAAGCCATTTGCCTCTCAGTGTCTTCAAAACCTGCTCTTAAAATCAGTTAAGGTGATTTAACATCTGCCTAGGATGTCACAGGAACTTGTTGAAATGAATATATATATATATCCCAATGTGCCATGATAATTCTGAAAATACAAGCAATTAATAATATGCTAGTAAATCAACAACTATAGCTATTGTAGTGGGTAGCCATTCCAACCTTGAGCTGGAAGTTCCAACCCCCACTGAGACTTCTGTAACTGTCACGCCTACAAGGCAGGGCCAAGAGAGGACCCTGAAGACCTGAGATCCAGATGTGCCGTCTCTCGGTTCCCGGACCCTGGACGCTGGAGGTAGACTGAGCAGAGTTCTCCGGAGAACACCGTTCTCCGAAGAACGTCCTTCCCAGACCCTGCAACCTACCTATCCCTTCATTTGTAAGTTACACCACTAAATAAACCTCCATTTTAACTACTGGAGTGGCCTTAATAATTTTGCCAATAATTGTCCAAGCAAAGCTCACCCCATCCTCATTTGTGATAGCAAATCTTGCATGATAGGCAAGATACTACTGATTTGCTATCTCCCCAGGCCCCTTTAACTTTAAAATTTGTTTATTTATTTGTGTGTGTGTGTGTGTGTGTGTGTGTGTGTGTGTGTGCATGTGTGTGATTTTGGAGTTATATGCACCACATGTGTGTGGAGCCTCAGAAGCCAGAAGAGAGTGTCAGAGCCTCCAGAACTGGAGTTCCAGGTTATTATACTGAGAACTGAACATTCTCTGCAAGAACTGTAAGTGCTCCTTTTTTTTTTTTATTTTGTATATCAACCACAGATCCCCTCTCATCCCTCCTCCTGCTCCCTCCTCACCTTTCCCTCCCCATCCCTCATCCCCTCCTCCAAAAGGGTAAGTTCTCCCATTGGGGAGAGAGCTAACCCTGGTACATTCAGCTGAGGCAGGACCAAGCCCCTCCCCGCTTTATCAGGGGTGAGCAAGGTGTCCGACCACAGATAATGGGATCTAGAAAGCCAGCTCATGAACCAGGGATAGAACCTGACCACACTGCCAGGGGCCCCTCAAACAGACCCGGTCACACAACTGTCTGCTGTATGCAAGGGTCTAGTCCTGTCCCATGTAGATCCCACAGCTGTCGATCTAAAGTTCCTGAGTTCCTTTGAGCTTGGTTCAGTTGTCTCTGTAGATTTCCCCATCATGATCTTGAACCCCCATTCCCCCTTGTGTGGTATTGTATTCACCCAAATATTGTGCATGCTAATAAACTTATCTGGGGTCAGAGACAGAGCAGCCACAATATTAAACATAAAGGATAGGCAGTGATGGTACACACCTTTAATCCTAGCTTTCCAGAGGCAGAAATCCATGTGTTCAAGGATACAGACAGGCATGGTGACTCATCACGCCTTTAATCCCAGAAAGCAAGCCTTTAATCCCAGGGAGTGGTGGTAGAAAGCAGAAAGGTATATAAGGTGTGAGGCCCAGAAACTAGAGGCTTTTGGCTGGTTAAGCTTTTAGCTGCTTAAGCTTCAGCCTTTCGAGCAGCAGTTCAGCTGAGAGCCATTGGGATGAGAACTCAGAGGCTTCCAGTCTGAGGAAACAGGACCAGCAGAACAGCTGTGGCTTGTTCTGTCTCTCTGATCTTCCAGCATTCAACCCAACAACTGGCCTCAGGTTTGATTTTATTAATAAGACTCTTTAACATTCATGCTACACCCTTGCTCATATAATACCTCTTCCCTCTCTTCAACTGGACTCCCAGAGCTAGGCCTGGTGCTTGGATGTAGATCTCTGCATCTGCTTCCATCAGTTACTGGATGAAGGCTCTATGATGACAGTTGGGGTATTCACCAATCTGATTACCAGGGTAGGCCAGTTCAGGCACCCTCACTACTATTGCTAGTAGTCTGGGACCATCCTTGTGGATTCCTGGGAATTTCCCTAGCACTAGGTTCCTCCCTTACCCCATAACATCTCCCTCTATCAAGGTATCTCTTTCTTTGCTCTTCCACTCTGTCTCTCCCCCGGCTCTACCATCCCATTCCCTCATCTTCTCATCCCCCATCCCCTACCCTCTATGATCCACCCCACCCCCCCCACCCCCGCATCCCCAGTTTAC
This sequence comes from Peromyscus eremicus, assembly GCF_949786415.1. Taxonomy (NCBI): domain Eukaryota; kingdom Metazoa; phylum Chordata; class Mammalia; order Rodentia; family Cricetidae; genus Peromyscus; species Peromyscus eremicus. The sequence goes on from NC_081416.1 coordinate 150,995,036, forward strand.
TCATCAGGATCTCCTCTGTTTCCCCTTCCCAAGGTGATCTGCACATCCCTCTTAGGGTCCTCCTTATTTCCTAGCTTCTCTAGAGCTGTGAGTTTTAGTCTGCTTATCCTTTGCTTTACATCTAGTATCAACTTATGAGTGAGTACATACCATGTTTGTCCTTCTGAGTCTGAGTTACCTCACTTGGGATGATACTTTCTAATTCCATCCATTTGGCTACAAATTTGATGATGTCATTGTTTTTTACTGCTGAGTAGTACTCCATTGTGTAAATGTGCCACATTTTCATAATCCATTCTTCAGTTGAGGGGCATCTAGGTTGTTTCGAGGTTCTGGCTATTACAAATAATGTTGCTATGAACATAGTTGAGCAAGTGAGTGTCCTTGTGGTATACTTGAGCATATATGTCCAAGAGTGGTATCATTGGGTCTTGAGGTAGATTGAGTCACAATTTTCTGAGAAACCACCATACTGATTTCCAAAGTGGCTATACAAGTTTGCACTCCCACCAACAGTGGAGGAGTGTTCCCTTGTTCCATATCCTCTCCAACATAAGCTGTCATCAGTGGTTTTGATCTTAGCCATTCTGACAGGTGTAAGATGGTATCTCAGAGTCATTTTGATTTGCATTTCCCTGATAACTAAGGATGATGAGCAATTCCTTAAATGTCTTTTGGCCATTTGAGATTCTTCTGTTGAGAATTCTCTGTTTAGCTCTGTAGCCCAGTTTTTAACTGGATTGTTCGGTATTTTGCTGTCTAGTTTCTTGAGTTCTTTATATATTTTGGAGATCAGCCCTCTGCCAGATGTGGTGTTTGTGAAGATATTTTCCCATTCTGTAGGTTGTTGTTTTGTCTTATTTACTGTGTCCTTTGCCTTACAGAACTTTCTCATTTTCAGAAGGTCCATTTATTAATTATTGCTCTCAGTGTCTGTTCTACTGGTGTTATATTTAGGAAGTGGTCTCCTGTGCCAGTGCTTTATACGCTACTTTCTACTTTCTCCTCTGTAAGGTTCAGGGTAGATGGATTTATGCTGAGGTCTTTGATTCACTTGAATTTGAGTTTTGTGCATGGTGATAGATATGGATCTATTTGCAGCCTTCCACATGTTGACACCCAGTTATGCCAACACCATTTGTTGAAGATGCTTTCTTTTTTTCATTGTACAGTTTTGGCTTCTTTGTAAAAAATCAGGTGTTTATTGGTGTGTGGATTAATGTCAGGATCTTCAATTCAATTCCATTGGTCCACATGTCAGTTTTTATGCCAATACCAAGCTGTTTCTATTACTGTAACTCTAAAGTAGAGCCTGAAGTCAGGGATAGTGTTGGCTCCAGAAGTTGCTTTATTGTAAAGAATTGTTTTAGATATCCTAGGTTTTCTGTTTTCCATATGAAGTTGAGTATCATTCTTTCAAGGTCTGTGAAGAATTGTGTTGGGATTTTTGGGGGGATTGCTTTGAATCTGTAGATTGCTTTTGGTAAGATCACCATTTTTTTATTATGTAGGTTCTACCTATCCATGAGCATGGGAGATCTTTCCATTTTCTGATATCTTCTTCAATTTCTTTCTTCAATGACTTAAAGTTCTTGTCATATAGGTCTTTTGTTTGTTTAGTTGGAGTTACCCAAGGTATTTTATATTATTTGTGGCTATTGTAAAGGGTGATGTTTCTCTGATTTCTTTCTTGGCCCCTTAATCATTTGTATATAGGAGAGCCACTGATTTCTTTTAGTTAATATTGTATCCTGCCACATTACTGAAGATGTTCATCAGCTGTAGGAGTTCCTTAGTAGAATTTTTTGGGTCACTTTTGAAGAATATCATTATCATCTGAAAATAGTGAAAGTGTGACTTCTTCCTTTCCAATTTGTATCCCCTTGATCTCCTTATGTTATCTTATTGCTCTGGCTAGAACTTCAAATACTATACTGAATAAATATGTGGAGAGTGGACAGCCTTGTCTTCTTCCTGATTTTAGTGGAATCGCTTTGAGTTTCTCTCCATTTACTTTGATGTTGGCTGTTGGCTTGCTTTAAATTGCCTTTATTATGTTTAGGTATGTTCCCTGTATTCCTGATCTCTCAAAGACCTTTATCACAAAGGGGTGTTGGATTTTGGCAAAGGCTTTTTCAGCATCTAATGAGATGATCATGTGGGTTTTTTCTTTTAGTTTGTTTATATGGTGTATTACACTGACAGATTTTTATATGTTGAACCATCCCTGCATCTCTGGGATGAAGCCTACTTGATCATGATGGATGATTTTTTTTGATGTGTTCTTGGATTCGGTTTGCCAGTATTTTATTATTTTGCACCAATGTTCACGAGAGAGATTGGTCTGTAATTCTCTTTCTTTGTTGAATCTTTGTGTGGTTTGGGTATCAGGGTAACTGTAGCCTCATAAAAAGAGTTTGGCAATATTCCTTCTGTTTCTATTGTGTGGAACAATTTGAAGAGTATGGGTATTAGCTCTTCTTTGAAATTCTGGTAGATTCCTGCACTGAAACCATCTGGCCCTGGGCTTTTTTGGGGGAGACTATTAATGATTGCTTCTATTTCCATAGGCGTTATATGTCTATTTAAATTGTTTATCTGGTCTTGATTTAATTTGGGTATATGGTACCTATCCAGAAAATTGTGCATTTCTTTTAGATTTTCCAATTTCATGGAATACAAGTTTTTGAAGTATGAACTGATGATTCTCTGAATTTCCTCATTGTCAGTTGTTATGTCTCCCTTTTTGTTTTTGATTTTATTAATTTGGATATTCTCTCTCTGCCTTGTAGTTAGTTTGGATAAGGGTTTGTCTATCTTGCTAATTTTCTCAAAGAACCAACTCTTTGTTTCATTGATTCTTTGTACCATTCTCTTTGTTTCTATTTTATTGATTTCAGCCCTCAATTTGATTATTTCCTGGCATCTACTCCTCCTGGGTGAATTTGCTTCTTTTTCTTCTAGAGCTTTCAAGCGTGATCTTAAGTCGTTAGTGTGAGATTTCTCCAACTTCTTTATGTAGACAATTAGTGCTATGAACTTTCCTCTTAGTACTGCTTTCATGGTGTCCCATAAGTTTGGGTATATAGTAAATTCATTTTCATTGAATTCTAGGAAGTCTTTAATTTCTTTATTTCTTCCTTGAACCAGTGGTGATTCAGTTGAGCATTATTCAGTTTCCATGAGATTTTAGACTTTCTGTAATTTGTGGTGTTGTTGAATTCTAACTTTAAAACATGGTGGTCCAATAAAATACAGTAGGTTATTCCAATTTTTTTTTTGCATCTGTTGAGATTTGCTTTGTAACTGAGTATGTGGTCAATTTTAGAGAAGTTTCCATGGGGTGCTGAGAAGGTATACTCTCTTGTATTTGGGTGGAATGTTCTGTAGATATCTATTAAGTCCTTTTGAGTCATAATATCTGTTAGTTCCCTTATTTCTCTGTTAAGTTTCTGTCTGGTAGACCTGTCCATTGGTAAGAGTAGGGTGTTGAAGTGTCCCACTACTAGTGTATGGGGTTTGATGTGCAATTCAAGCTTCAGTAATGTTTCTTTTACATATGTGGGTGCCCTTGCATTGGGGGCATAAATGTTCAGAACTGAGACTTCATCTTGATGGATTTTTCCTTTAATGAGTATGTAATGTCCTTCTAGATCTCTTTTGATTAATTTTAGTTTGAAGTCTATTTCGTTAGATATTAGGATATCTACACCAGCTTGCTTCTTAAGTCCATTTGACTGGATAGACTTTTCCCAGCCCTTTACTCTGAGGTAGTGTCTGTCTTTGAAGTTGAGGTATGTTTCTTGTATGCAGCAGAAGGATGGATTCTGTTTTCGTATCTATTCTGTTAGCCTGTGTCTTTTTATAGGTAGATTGAGCTCATTGATATTAAGAGATATTAATGACCAGTGATTGTTAATCCCTGTTATTTTTTGGTGGTAGTGCTGTATGTTTCCTTTCTTTGGAGGTGTGGGATTATCTATTGCCTGTGTTTTTCTGGGTGCATCTAACTTCCTTGAGTTGGATTTTTTCCTTCTAAGTGCTTTCTGTAGGTCTGAATTTGTGGATAGGTGTTGTTGAAATATGGTTTTATTATGGAATATTTTGTTTACTCTGTCTGTGGTGATTGAGAGTTTTTCTGAGTATAATAGTCTGGACTGACATCCATGGTCTCTTAGTGTCTGCATAACATTTGTCCAGGACCTTCTGGCTTTCAGAGTCTCCATTGAGAAGTCAGGTGTTATTCTTATGGGTCTGCCTTTATATGTTACTTGGCCTTTTTTCTTTGCATCTCTTATTATTTTTTCTTTATTCTGTATGTTTAGTGGTTTGATTATTATGTGGTAAGGGAACTTTTTTTTGGATCCAGTCTATTTGGTGTCCTGTAAGCTTCTTGTATCTTCATAGGCATTTCCTTCTTTAGGTTGGGAAAATTTTCTTTTATGATTTTGTTGAATATATTTTCTGTGCCTTTGAGTTGATATTTTTCTCCTTCTTCTATTCCTATTATTCTTAGGGTTGGCTTTTTATGGTGTCCCAGATTTCCTGGACATTTTGTGTTGTGACTTTTTGGCTTTATTATTTTCTTTGACTGATAAATCTATTTCCTCTGTTGTATCCTCCATGCCAGAGATTCTCTCTTCCATCTCTTGTATTCTGTTGGTTATACTTGCATCTGTAGTTCCTGTTCATTTACTCAGATTTTCTATTTCCAGCATTCCCTTGATTTGTGTCTTCTTTATTGTTTCTATTTCAGTTTTCATATCTTGAACTGTTTCCTTCACCTGTTTAATTGCTTTTTCTTGGTATTTCTTTAAGGGATTCATTGATTTCTTTCAATTTTTGTTTGTCTTTTTCTTTAAGGGAATTTTTAATTTCCTCTTTAAAGGCCTCTATCATCTTCTTAAAGTCATTTTAAGGTCGTTTTCTTCTGCTTCTTCTACGTTGGGATGTTCAGGTCTTGCTGATGTAGAACCACTAAGTTCTGGTGGTGCCATATTGCTCTTTATGTTGTTGAATGTTATCTTACACTGGCATCTACCCATCTCTCCTCCAGTTGGTGCAAACAGTGTCTGTGTCTCAGGGAGCAACTCTTGGTCCAATCAGAGCTCTTGGTCCAATCGGAGCTGGTAGAATCTGTCTCAGGGAGCAGCTGATGTCTCAGTGGATGAGTGGGCTTGGGGGGTGGATTGGGGCTTGTAGGTTACAGGGTCCAGGGGGGATGTTGGTGGTCAGTTCTGCCTGCAGGAGTCCTGCCTGCTGGCCTGCAACTAGGACTGCAATGGATAGGGTATGTGGTCACTGGTTGTGCCCCTGGGCCTAAAGCCCAGAAGCTGGGGTGATCAGCTAGAAGAATGAAGACTCACCTCTTGGTCCAATCAGAGCTGGCTACTGTAAGTGCTCTTAACTGCTGAATGATCTCTCACCCCACCCCCTAGAATACTTTTAAGGTTATCAGGGTGAATGCAATTCTTTGAATTCATGTGACAACTTAGCATGCTTCTCTGTGTGGTGGTGACGGTATGTGTATAGTTGTGGTGTGTGCTGTAGGGGTAGTTGTGGTGGTGTGTAGCAGGGAAAGTAGCAGTGCTTGAGGTGGTGATAGTGATGTGTGTAGAAGGAGTATTGTCATTGTTGGTATGTGTGCATGGGTAGTGATGGTGTGTGCAGAAGTAGTAGTGTATATAGGCATGGTGGTAGTGTGTGTATGGGTGGTGGCTTGTGTAGGAGTAGTGGTGATGGTGGTATGTATAGGGGTGATAATGTATGTAAGGATGGTGGTGGTATGTGTAGAGGTGGTGGTAGCATGTGTAGGGGTATGT